>NW_026871271.1:300000-467607 GCF_028564815.1 Eubalaena glacialis
TGAGGCCTTTACTATATTGTGTATGGATGTAATCGATTTGGGCTGCCTGGTGAAACAACCTGCGGTCACCAGCACCCTGAGTACCTTTGCTGAACTTTGATTCCTAGCTAGGTCAACTCGGCCTTCGGAGGCTAGATGGGAACAAACGTGTGAAGCTTGGGGGAAAGCCTTTGAACAATGGCCAATATGCTTGTGCTTGTGCGAGGTATAGGAAGGCACTTGCCAACACAGGGTTTTTAACTTACCATAAGCTGTCACTTTGCGCTGAAGCAGGCGGCGTGTGTCTATCACAGCCTGGGAAGCAGGGCCTCAGGGTAGTCTGCCAACAGACTGCCCTCCAGTAATGCCAGCTGAGAAAAGGTGGCAAGGCTGATGGAACCCGCTTACAACGAAATGTTTCTCCTCAGCAGAGGAGATTTTGCTACCACACGTCAGCAGCTCCTCTCCCTCAGAGTGCTGTTCCTTTGAAGACTAGGAAAAGCCACCACGTTCCCCAGCTTAGGAGAGGCTCTTTTCCTAGTTGGTTTCATCCGTGAGAGCCAGAAGGGCTGATCTCAACCAGTCGGGCTGCACAGCCTGAGTCCTTGGGGTAGGGCAGTCCTGAGCCACTGTGCCTCCTAAGGAATGCAAGCAAAGTTTTCTTACCACAGGAAAGCACACCGAGGCCTGGTGTTTTCTCTATGAAATTGACGAGGGCTTGAAGGGTGAGGCCTTTACTACATTGTGTACGGATGTACTCGATTTGGGCTGCCTGGTGAAACAACCTGCAGTCACCAGCACCCTGAGTTCCTTTCCTGAACTTTGATTCCTAGCTAGGTCAACTCGGCCTTCGGAGGCTACATGGGAGCAAACGTGTGAAGCTTGTGGGGAAAGCCTTTGACCAATGGCCAATATGCTTTTGCTTGTGCGAGGGTTAGGCAGGCACTTGCCAACACAGGGTTTTTACCTTACCTTAAGCTGTCCCTCTGCGCTGAAGCAGGCGGCGTGTGTGTATCACAGCCTGGGAAGCAGGGCCTCAGGGGAGTCTGCCAACAGACTGCCCTCCAGTAATGCCAGCTGAGAAAAGGTGGCAAGGCTGATGGAACCCGCTTACAACGAAATGTTTCTCTTCAGCAGAGGAGGTTTTTACCTTACCTTAAGCTGTCCCATTGCGCTGAAGCAGGCGGCGTGTGTGTATCACAGCCTGGGAAGCAGGGCCTCGGGGGAGTCTGCCAACAGACTGCCCTCCAGTAATGCCAGCTGAGAAAAGGTGGCAAGGCTGATGGAACCCGCTTACAACGAAATGTTTCTCTTCAGCAGAGGAGATTTTGCTACCACACGTCAGCAGCTCCTCTCCCTCAGAGTGCTGTTCCTTTGAAGACTAGGAAAAGCCACCACGTTCCCCAGCTTAGGAGAGGCTCTTTTCCTAGTTGGTTTCATCTGTGAGAGCCAGAAGGGCTGATCTCAACCAGTCGGACTGCACAGCCTGAGTCCTTGGGGTAGGGCAGTCCTGAGCCACTGTGCCTCCTAAGGAATGCAAGCAAAGTTTCCTTGCCACAGGAAAGCACACCGAGGCCTGGTGTTTTCTCTATGAAATTGACGTGGGCTTGAAGGGTGAGGCCTTTACTGTATTGTGTATGGATGTAATCGATTTGGGCTGCCTGGTGAAACAACCTGCGGTCACCAGCACCCTGAGTACCTTTGCTGAACTCTGATTCCTAGCTAGGTCAACTCGGCCTTCGGAGGCTAGATGGGATCAAACGTGTGAAGCTTGGGGGAAAGCCTTTGAACAATGGCCAATATGCTTGTGCTTGTGCGAGGTATAGGAAGGCACTTGCCAACACAGGGTTTTTAACTTACCATAAGCTGTCACTTTGCGCTGAAGCAGGCGGCGTGTGTCTATCACAGCCTGGGAAGCAGGGCCTCAGGGTAGTCTGCCAACAGACTGCCCTCCAGTAATGCCAGCTGAGAAAAGGTGGCAAGGCTGATGGAACCCGCTTACAACGAAATGTTTCTCTTCAGCAGAGGAGGTTTTTACCTTACCTTAAGCTGTCCCATTGCGCTGAAGCAGGCGGCGTGTGTGTATCACAGCCTGGGAAGCAGGGCCTCAGGGGAGTCTGCCAACAGACTGCCCTCCAGTATAGCCAGCTGAGAAAAGGTGGCAAGGCTGATGGAACCCGCTTACAACGAAATGTTTCTCTTCAGCAGAGGAGATTTTGCTACCACACGTCAGCAGCTCCTCTCCCTCAGAGTGCTGTTCCTTTGAAGACTAGGAAAAGCCACCACGTTCCCCAGGTTAGGAGAGGCTCTTTTCCTAGTTGGTTTCATCCGTGAGAGCCAGAAGGGCTGATCTCAACCAGTCGGGCTGCACAGCCTGAGTCCTTGGGGTAGGGCAGTCCTGAGCCACTGTGCCTCCTAAGGAATGCAAGCAAAGTTTTCTTGCCACAGGAAAGCACACCGAGGCCTGGTGTTTTCTCTATGAAATTGACGAGGGCTTGAAGGGTGAGGCCTTTACTACATTGTGTACGGATGTACTCGACTTGGGTTGCCTGGTGAAACAACCTGCAGTCACCAGCACCCTGAGTTCCTTTCCTGAACTTTGATTCCTAGCTAGGTCAACTCGGCCTTCGGATGCTACATGGGAGCAAACGTGTGAAGCTTGTGGGGAAAGCCTTTGACCAATGGCCAATATGCTTTTGCTTGTGCGAGGGTTAGGCAGGCACTTGCCAACACAGGGTTTTTACCTTACCTTAAGCTGTCCCTTTGCGCTGAAGCAGGCGGCGTGTGTGTATCACAGCCTGGGAAGCAGGGCCTCAGGGGAGTCCGCCAACAGACTGCCCTCCAGTAATGCCAGCTGAGAAAAGGTGGCAAGGCTGATGGAACCCGCTTACACGAAATGTTTCTCTTCACCAGAGGAGGTTTTTACCTTACCTTAAGCTGTCCCATTGCGCTGAAGCAGGCGGCGTGTGTGTATCACAGCCTGGGAAGCAGGGCCTCAGGGGAGTCTGCCAACAGACTGCCCTCCAGTATAGCCAGCTGAGAAAAGGTGGCAAGGCTGATGGAACCCGCTTACAACGAAATATTTCTCTTCAGCAGAGGAGATTTTGCTACCACACGTCAGCAGCTCCTCTCCCTCAGAGTGCTGTTCCTTTGAAGACTAGGAAAAGCCACCACGTTCCCCAGCTTAGGAGAGGCTCTTTTCCTAGTTGGTTTCATCCGTGAGAGCCAGAAGGGCTGATCTCAACCAGTCGGGCTGCACAGCCTGAGTCCTTGGGGTAGGGCAGTCCTGAGCCACTGTGCCTCCTAAGGAATGCAAGCAAAGTTTTCTTGCCACAGGAAAGCACACCGAGGCCTGGTGTTTTCTCTCTGAAATTGACGTGGGCTTGAAGGGTGAGGCCTTTACTACATTGTGTACGGATGTACTCGATTTGGGCTGCCTGGTGAAACAACCTGCAGTCACCAGCACCCTGAGTTCCTTTCCTGAACTTTGATTCCTAGCTAGGTCAACTCGGCCTTCGGAGGCTACATGGGAGCAAACGTGTGAAGCTTGTGGGGAAAGCCTTTGACCAATGGCCAATATGCTTTTGCTTGTGCGAGGGTTAGGCAGGCACTTGCCAACACAGGGTTTTTACCTTACCTTAAGCTGTCCCTTTGCGCTGAAGCAGGCGGCGTGTGTGTATCACAGCCTGGGAAGCAGGGCCTCAGGGGAGTCTGCCAACAGACTGCCCTCCAGTATAGCCAGCTGAGAAAAGGTGGCAAGGCTGAGGGAACCCGCTTACAACGAAATGTTTCTCTTCAGCAGAGGAGATTTTGCTACCACACGTCAGCAGCTCCTCTCCCTCAGAGTGCTGTTCCTTTGAAGACTAGGAAAAGCCACCACGTTCCCCAGCTTCGGAGAGGCTCTTTTCCTAGTTGGTTTCATCCGTGAGAGCCAGAAGGGCTGATCTCAACCAGTCGGGCTGCACAGCCTGAGTCCTTGGGGTAGGGCAGTCCTGAGCCACTGTGCCTCCTAAGGAATGCAAGCAAAGTTTTCTTGCCACAGGAAAGCACACCGAGGCCTGGTGTTTTCTCTATGAAATTGACGTGGGCTTCAAGGGTGAGGCCTTTACTACATTGTGTACGGATGTACTCGATTTGGGCTGCCTGGTGAAACAACCTGCAGTCACCAGGACCCTGAGTTCCTTTCCTGAACTTTGATTCCTAGCTAGGTCAACTCGGCCTTCGGAGGCTACATGGGAGCAAACGTGTGAAGCTTGTGGGGAAAGCCTTTGACCAATGGCCAATATGCTTTTGCTTGTGCGACGGTTAGGCAGGCACTTGCCAACACAGGGTTTTTACCTTACCTTAAGCTGTACCTTTGCGCTGAAGCAGGCGGCGTGTGTGTATCACAGCCTGGGAAGCAGGGCCTCAGGGGAGTCTGCCAACAGACTGCCCTCCAGTAATGCCAGCTGAGAAAATGTGGCAAGGCTGATGGAACCCGCTTACAACGAAATGTTTCTCTTCAGCAGAGGAGATTTTGCTACCACACGTCAGCAGCTCCTCTCCCTCAGAGTGCTGTTCCTTTGAAGACTAGGAAAAGCCACCACGTTCCCCAGCTTAGGAGAGGCTCTTTTCCTAGTTGGTTTCATCCGTGAGAGCCAGAAGGGCTGATCTCAACCAGTCGGGCTGCACAGCCTGAGTCCTTGGGGTAGGGCAGTCCTGAGCCACTGTGCCTCCTAAGGAATGCAAGCAAAGTTTTCTTGCCACAGGAAAGCACACCGAGGCCTGGTGTTTTCTCTATGAAATTGACGTGGGCTTGAAGGGTGAGGCCTTTACTACATTGTGTACGGATGTACTCGATTTGGGCTGCCTGGTGAAACAACCTGCAGTCACCAGCACCCTGAGTTCCTTTCCTGAACTTTGATTCCTAGCTAGGTCAACTCGGCCTTCGGAGGCTACATGGGAGCAAACGTGTGAAGCTTGTGGGGAAAGCCTTTGACCAATGGCCAATATGCTTTTGCTTCTGCGAGGGTTAGGCAGGCACTTGCCAACACAGGGTTTTTACCTTACCTTAAGCTGTCCTTTTGCGCTGAAGCAGGCGGCGTGTGTGTATCACAGCCTGGGAAGCAGGGCCTCAGGGGAGTCTGCCAACAGACTGCCCTCCAGTAATGCCAGCTGAGAAAAGGTGGCAAGGCTGATGGAACCCGCTTACAACGAAATGTTTCTCTTCAGCAGAGGAGGTTTTTACCTTACCTTAAGCTGTCCCATTGCGCTGAAGCAGGCGGCGTGTGTGTATCACAGCCTGGGAAGCAGGGCCTCAGGGGAGTCTGCCAACAGACTGCCCTCCAGTATAGCCAGCTGAGAAAAGGTGGCAAGGCTGAGGGAACCCGCTTACAACGAAATGTTTCTCTTCAGCAGAGGAGATTTTGCTACCACACGTCAGCAGCTCCTCTCCCTCAGAGTGCTGTTCCTTTGAAGACTAGGAAAAGCCACCACGTTCCCCAGCTTAGGAGAGGCTCTTTTCCTAGTTGGTTTCATCCGTGAGAGCCAGAAGGGCTGATCTCAACCAGTCGGGCTGCACAGCCTGAGTCCTTGGGGTAGGGCAGTCCTGAGCCACTGTGCCTCCTAAGGAATGCAAGCAAAGTTTTCTTGCCACAGGAAAGCACACCGAGGCCTGGTGTTTTCTCTATGAAATTGACGTGGGCTTGAAGGGTGAGGCCTTTACTACATTGTGTACGGATGTACTCGATTTGGGCTGCCTGGTGAAACAACCTGCAGTCACCAGGACCCTGAGTTCCTTTCCTGAACTTTGATTCCTAGCTAGGTCAACTCGGCCTTCGGAGGCTACATGGGAGCAAACGTGTGAAGCTTGTGGGGAAAGCCTTTGACCAATGGCCAATATGCTTTTGCTTGTGCGAGGGTTAGGCAGGCACTTGCCAACACAGGGTTTTTACCTTACCTTAAGCTGTCCCTTTGCGCTGAAGCAGGCGGCGTGTGTGTATCACAGCCTGGGAAGCAGGGCCTCGGGGGAGTCTGCCAACAGACTGCCCTCCAGTAATGCCAGCTGAGAAAAGGTGACAAGGCTGATGGAACCCGCTTACAACGAAATGTTTCTCTTCAGCAGAGGAGATTTTGCTACCACACGTCAGCAGGTCCTCTCCCTCAGAGTGCTGTTCCTTTGAAGACTAGGAAAAGCCACCACGTTCCCCAGCTTAGGAGAGGCTCTTTTCCTAGTTGGTTTCATCCGTGAGAGCCAGAAGGGCTGATCTCAACCAGTCGGACTGCACAGCCTGAGTCCTTGGGGTAGGGCAGTCCTGAGCCACTGTGCCTCCTAAGGAATGCAAGCAAAGTTTCCTTGCCACAGGAAAGCACACCGAGGCCTGGTGTTTTCTCTATGAAATTGACGTGGGCTTGAAGGGTGAGGCCTTTACTCTATTGTGTATGGATGTAATCGATTTGGGCTGCCTGGTGAAACAACCTGCGGTCACCAGCACCCTGAGTACCTTTGCTGAACTTTGATTCCTAGCTAGGTCAACTCGGCCTTCGGAGGCTAGATGGGAACAAACGTGTGAAGCTTGGGGGAAAGCCTTTGAACAATGGCCAATATGCTTGTGCTTGTGCGAGGTATAGGAAGGCACTTGCCAACACAGGGTTTTTAACTTACCATAAGCTGTCACTTTGCGCTGAAGCAGGCGGCGTGTGTCTATCACAGCCTGGGAAGCAGGGCCTCAGGGTAGTCTGCCAACAGACTGCCCTCCAGTAATGCCAGCTGAGAAAAGGTGGCAAGGCTGATGGAACCCGCTTACAACGAAATGTTTCTCTTCAGCAGAGGAGGTTTTTACCTTACCTTAAGCTGTCCCATTGCGCTGAAGCAGGCGGCGTGTGTGTATCACAGCCTGGGAAGCAGGGCCTCAGGGGAGTCTGCCAACAGACTGCCCTCCAGTAATGCCAGCTGAGAAAAGGTGGCAAGGCTGATGGAACCCGCTTACAACGAAATGTTTCTCTTCAGCAGAGGAGATTTTGCTACCACACGTCAGCAGCTCCTCTCCCTCAGAGTGCTGTTCCTTTGAAGACTAGGAAAAGCCACCACGTTCCCCAGCTTAGGAGAGGCTCTTTTCCTAGTTGGTTTCATCCGTGAGAGCCAGAAGGGCTGATCTCAACCAGTCGGGCTGCACAGCCTGAGTCCTTGGGGTAGGGCAGTCCTGAGCCACTGTGCCTCCTAAGGAATGCAAGCAAAGTTTTCTTGCCACAGGAAAGCACACCGAGGCCTGGTGTTTTCTCTATGAAATTGACGTGGGCTTGAAGGGTGAGGCCTTTACTACATTGTGTACGGATGTACTCGATTTGGGCTGCCTGGTGAAACAACCTGCAGTCACCAGCACCCTGAGTTCCTTTCCTGAACTTTGATTCCTAGCTAGGTCAACTCGGCCTTCGGAGGCTAGATGGGAACAAACGTGTGAAGCTTGGGGGAAAGACGTTGAACAATGGCCAATATGCTTGTGCTTGGGCGAGGTATAGGAAGGCACTTGCCAACACAGGGTTTTTAACTTACCATAAGCTGTCACTTTGCGCTGAAGCAGGCGGCGTGTGTCTATCACAGCCTGGGAAGCAGGGCCTCAGCGTAGTCTGCCAACAGACTGCCCTCCAGTAATGCCGCTGAGAAAAGGTGGCAAGGCTGATGGAACCCGCTTACAACGAAATGTTTCTCTTCAGCAGAGGAGGTTTTTACCTTACCTTAAGCTGTCCCATTGCGCTGAAGCAGGCGGCGTGTGTGTATCACAGCCTGGGAAGCAGGGCCTCAGGGGAGTCTGCCAACAGACTGCCCTCCAGTATAGCCAGCTGAGAAAAGGTGGCAAGGCTGATCGAACCCGCTTACAACGAAATGTTTCTCTTCAGCAGAGGAGATTTTGCTACCACACGTCAGCAGCTCCTCTCCCTCAGAGTGCTGTTCCTTTGAAGACTAGGAAAAGCCACCACGTTCCCCAGCTTAGGAGAGGCTCTTTTCCTAGTTGGTTTCATCCGTGAGAGCCAGAAGGGCTGATCTCAACCAGTCGGGCTGCACAGCCTGAGTCCTTGGGGTAGGGCAGTCCTGAGCCACTGTGCCTCCTAAGGAATGCAAGCAAAGTTTTCTTGCCACAGGAAAGCACACCGAGGCCTGGTGTTTTCTCTATGAAATTGACGTGGGCTTGAAGGGTGAGGCCTTTACTACATTGTTTACGGATGTACTCGATTTGGGCTGCCTGGTGAAACAACCTGCAGTCACCAGGACCCTGAGTTCCTTTCCTGAACTTTGATTCCTAGCTAGGTCAACTCGGCCTTCGGAGGCTACATGGGAGCAAACGTGTGAAGCTTGTGGGGAAAGCCTTTGACCAATGGCCAATATGCTTTTGCTTGTGCGAGGGTTAGGCAGGCACTTGCCAACACAGGGTTTTTACCTTACCTTAAGCTGTCCCTTTGCGCTGAAGCAGGCGGCGTGTGTGTATCACAGCCTGGGAAGCAGGGCCTCGGGGGAGTCTGCCAACAGACTGCCCTCCAGTAATGCCAGCTGAGAAAAGGTGGCAAGGCTGATGGAACCCGCTTACAACGAAATGTTTCTCTTCAGCAGAGGAGGTTTTTACCTTACCTTAAGCTGTCCATTGCGCTGAAGCAGGCGGCGTGTGTGTATCACAGCCTGGGAAGCAGGGCCTCAGGGGAGTCTGCCAACAGACTGCCCTCCAGTAATGCCAGCTGAGAAAAGGTGGCAAGGCTGATGGAACCCGCTTACAACGAAATGTTTCTCTTCAGCAGAGGAGATTTTGCTACCACACGTCAGCAGCTCCTCTCCCTCAGAGTGCTGTTCCTTTGAAGACTAGGAAAAGCCACCACGTTCCCCAGCTTAGGAGAGGCTCTTTTCCTAGTTGGTTTCATCCGTGAGAGCCAGAAGGGCTGATCTCAACCAGTCGGGCTGCACAGCCTGAGTCCTTGGGGTAGGGCAGTCCTGAGCCACTGTGCCTCCTAAGGAATGCAAGCAAAGTTTTCTTGCCACAGGAAAGCACACCGAGGCCTGGTGTTTTCTCTATGAAATTGACGTGGGCTTGAAGGGTGAGGCCTTTACTACATTGTGTACGGATGTACTCGATTTGGGCTGCCTGGTGAAACAACCTGCAGTCACCAGCACCCTGAGTTCCTTTCCTGAACTTTGATTCCTAGCTAGGTCAACTCGGCCTTCGGAGGCTAGATGGGAACAAACGTGTGAAGCTTGGGGGAAAGACGTTGAACAATGGCCAATATGCTTGTGCTTGGGCGAGGTATAGGAAGGCACTTGCCAACACAGGGTTTTTAACTTACCATAAGCTGTCACTTTGCGCTGAAGCAGGCGGCGTGTGTCTATCACAGCCTGGGAAGCAGGGCCTCAGCGTAGTCTGCCAACAGACTGCCCTCCAGTAATGCCGCTGAGAAAAGGTGGCAAGGCTGATGGAACCCGCTTACAACGAAATGTTTCTCTTCAGCAGAGGAGGTTTTTACCTTACCTTAAGCTGTCCCATTGCGCTGAAGCAGGCGGCGTGTGTGTATCACAGCCTGGGAAGCAGGGCCTCAGGGGAGTCTGCCAACAGACTGCCCTCCAGTATAGCCAGCTGAGAAAAGGTGGCAAGGCTGATCGAACCCGCTTACAACGAAATGTTTCTCTTCAGCAGAGGAGATTTTGCTACCACACGTCAGCAGCTCCTCTCCCTCAGAGTGCTGTTCCTTTGAAGACTAGGAAAAGCCACCACGTTCCCCAGCTTAGGAGAGGCTCTTTTCCTAGTTGGTTTCATCCGTGAGAGCCAGAAGGGCTGATCTCAACCAGTCGGGCTGCACAGCCTGAGTCCTTGGGGTAGGGCAGTCCTGAGCCACTGTGCCTCCTAAGGAATGCAAGCAAAGTTTTCTTGCCACAGGAAAGCACACCGAGGCCTGGTGTTTTCTCTATGAAATTGACGTGGGCTTGAAGGGTGAGGCCTTTACTACATTGTTTACGGATGTACTCGATTTGGGCTGCCTGGTGAAACAACCTGCAGTCACCAGGACCCTGAGTTCCTTTCCTGAACTTTGATTCCTAGCTAGGTCAACTCGGCCTTCGGAGGCTACATGGGAGCAAACGTGTGAAGCTTGTGGGGAAAGCCTTTGACCAATGACCAATATGCTTTTGCTTGTGCGAGGGTTAGGCAGGCACTTGCCAACACAGGGTTTTTACCTTACCTTAAGCTGTCCCTTTGCGCTGAAGCAGGCGGCGTGTGTGTATCACAGCCTGGGAAGCAGGGCCTCGGGGGAGTCTGCCAACAGACTGCCCTCCAGTAATGCCAGCTGAGAAAAGGTGGCAAGGCTGATGGAACCCGCTTACAACGAAATGTTTCTCTTCAGCAGAGGAGATTTTGCTACCACACGTCAGCAGCTCCTCTCCCTCAGAGTGCTGTTCCTTTGAAGACTAGGAAAAGCCACCACGTTCCCCAGCTTAGGAGAGGCTCTTTTCCTAGTTGGTTTCATCCGTGAGAGCCAGAAGGGCTGATCTCTACCAGTCGGACTGCACAGCCTGAGTCCTTGGGGTAGGGCAGTCCTGAGCCACTGTGCCTCCTAAGGAATGCAAGCAAAGTTTCCTTGCCACAGGAAAGCACACCGAGGCCTGGTGTTTTCTCTATGAAATTGACGTGGGCTTGAAGGGTGAGGCCTTTACTCTATTGTGTATGGATGTAATCGATTTGGGCTGCCTGGTGAAACAACCTGCGGTCACCAGCACCCTGAGTACCTTTGCTGAACTTTGATTCCTAGCTAGGTCAACTCGGCCTTCGGAGGCTAGATGGGAACAAACGTGTGAAGCTTGGGGGAAAGCCTTTGAACAATGGCCAATATGCTTGTGCTTGTGCGAGGTATAGGAAGGCACTTGCCAACACAGGGTTTTTAACTTACCATAAGCTGTCACTTTGCGCTGAAGCAGGCGGCGTGTGTCTATCACAGCCTGGGAAGCAGGGCCTCAGGGTAGTCTGCCAACAGACTGCCCTCCAGTAATGCCAGCTGAGAAAAGGTGGCAAGGCTGATGGAACCCGCTTACAACGAAATGTTTCTCTTCAGCAGAGGAGGTTTTTACCTTACCTTAAGCTGTCCCATTGCGCTGAAGCAGGCGGCGTGTGTGTATCACAGCCTGGGAAGCAGGGCCTCAGGGGAGTCTGCCAACAGACTGCCCTCCAGTAATGCCAGCTGAGAAAATGTGGCAAGGCTGATGGAACCCGCTTACAACGAAATGTTTCTCTTCAGCAGAGGAGATTTTGCTACCACACGTCAGCAGCTCCTCTCCCTCAGAGTGCTGTTCCTTTGAAGACTAGGAAAAGCCACCACGTTCCCCAGCTTAGGAGAGGCTCTTTTCCTAGTTGGTTTCATCCGTGAGAGCCAGAAGGGCTGATCTCAACCAGTCGGGCTGCACAGCCTGAGTCCTTGGGGTAGGGCAGTCCTGAGCCACTGTGCCTCCTAAGGAATGCAAGCAAAGTTTTCTTGCCACAGGAAAGCACACCGAGGCCTGGTGTTTTCTCTATGAAATTGACGTGGGCTTGAAGGGTGAGGCCTTTACTACATTGTGTACGGATGTACTCGATTTGGGCTGCCTGGTGAAACAACCTGCAGTCACCAGCACCCTGAGTTCCTTTCCTGAACTTTGATTCCTAGCTAGGTCAACTCGGCCTTCGGAGGCTACATGGGAGCAAACGTGTGAAGCTTGTGGGGAAAGCCTTTGACCAATGGCCAATATGCTTTTGCTTCTGCGAGGGTTAGGCAGGCACTTGCCAACACAGGGTTTTTACCTTACCTTAAGCTGTCCCTTTGCGCTGAAGCAGGCGGCGTGTGTGTATCACAGCCTGGGAAGCAGGGCCTCAGGGGAGTCTGCCAACAGACTGCCCTCCAGTAATGCCAGCTGAGAAAAGGTGGCAAGGCTGATGGAACCCGCTTACAACGAAATGTTTCTCTTCAGCAGAGGAGGTTTTTACCTTACCTTAAGCTGTCCCATTGCGCTGAAGCAGGCGGCGTGTGTGTATCACAGCCTGGGAAGCAGGGCCTCAGGGGAGTCTGCCAACAGACTGCCCTCCAGTATAGCCAGCTGAGAAAAGGTGGCAAGGCTGATCGAACCCGCTTACAACGAAATGTTTCTCTTCAGCAGAGGAGATTTTGCTACCACACGTCAGCAGCTCCTCTCCCTCAGAGTGCTGTTCCTTTGAAGACTAGGACAAGCCACCACGTTCCCCAGCTTAGGAGAGGCTCTTTTCCTAGTTGGTTTCATCCGTGAGAGCCAGAAGGGCTGATCTCAACCAGTCGGGCTGCACAGCCTGAGTCCTTGGGGTAGGGCAGTCCTGAGCCACTGTGCCTCCTAAGGAATGCAAGCAAAGTTTTCTTGCCACAGGAAAGCACACCGAGGCCTGGTGTTTTCTCTATGAAATTGACGTGGGCTTGAAGGGTGAGGCCTTTACTACATTGTGTACGGATGTACTCGATTTGGGCTGCCTGGTGAAACAACCTGCAGTCACCAGGACCCTGAGTTCCTTTCCTGAACTTTGATTCCTAGCTAGGTCAACTCGGCCTTCGGAGGCTACATGGGAGCAAACGTGTGAAGCTTGTGGGGAAAGCCTTTGACCAATGGCCAATATGCTTTTGCTTGTGCGAGGGTTAGGCAGGCACTTGCCAACACAGGGTTTTTACCTTACCTTAAGCTGTCCCTTTGCGCTGAAGCAGGCGGCGTGTGTGTATCACAGCCTGGGAAGCAGGGCCTCGGGGGAGTCTGCCAACAGACTGCCCTCCAGTAATGCCAGCTGAGAAAAGGTGGCAAGGCTGATGGAACCCGCTTACAACGAAATGTTTCTCTTCAGCAGAGGAGATTTTGCTACCACACGTCAGCAGCTCCTCTCCCTCAGAGTGCTGTTCCTTTGAAGACTAGGAAAAGCCACCACGTTCCCCAGCTTAGGAGAGGCTCTTTTCCTAGTTGGTTTCATCCGTGAGAGCCAGAAGGGCTGATCTCAACCAGTCGGACTGCACAGCCTGAGTCCTTGGGGTAGGGCAGTCCTGAGCCACTGTGCCTCCTAAGGAATGCAAGCAAAGTTTCCTTGCCACAGGAAAGCACACCGAGGCCTGGTGTTTTCTCTATGAAATTGACGTGGGCTTGAAGGGTGAGGCCTTTACTCTATTGTGTATGGATGTAATCGATTTGGGCTGCCTGGTGAAACAACCTGCGGTCACCAGCACCCTGAGTACCTTTGCTGAACTTTGATTCCTAGCTAGGTCAACTCGGCCTTCGGAGGCTAGATGGGAACAAACGTGTGAAGCTTGGGGGAAAGCCTTTGAACAATGGCCAATATGCTTGTGCTTGTGCGAGGTATAGGAAGGCACTTGCCAACACAGGGTTTTTAACTTACCATAAGCTGTCACTTTGCGCTGAAGCAGGCGGCGTGTGTCTATCACAGCCTGGGAAGCAGGGCCTCAGGGTAGTCTGCCAACAGACTGCCCTCCAGTAATGCCAGCTGAGAAAAGGTGGCAAGGCTGATGGAACCCGCTTACAACGAAATGTTTCTCTTCAGCAGAGGAGGTTTTTACCTTACCTTAAGCTGTCCCATTGCGCTGAAGCAGGCGGCGTGTGTGTATCACAGCCTGGGAAGCAGGGCCTCAGGGGAGTCTGCCAACAGACTGCCCTCCAGTAATGCCAGCTGAGAAAAGGTGGCAAGGCTGATGGAACCCGCTTACAACGAAATGTTTCTCTTCAGCAGAGGAGATTTTGCTACCACACGTCAGCAGCTCCTCTCCCTCAGAGTGCTGTTCCTTTGAAGACTAGGAAAAGCCACCACGTTCCCCAGCTTAGGAGAGGCTCTTTTCCTAGTTGGTTTCATCCGTGAGAGCCAGAAGGGCTGATCTCAACCAGTCGGGCTGCACAGCCTGAGTCCTTGGGGTAGGGCAGTCCTGAGCCACTGTGCCTCCTAAGGAATGCAAGCAAAGTTTTCTTGCCACAGGAAAGCACACCGAGGCCTGGTGTTTTCTCTATGAAATTGACGTGGGCTTGAAGGGTGAGGCCTTTACTACATTGTGTACGGATGTACTCGATTTGGGCTGCCTGGTGAAACAACCTGCAGTCACCAGCACCCTGAGTTCCTTTCCTGAACTTTGATTCCTAGCTAGGTCAACTCGGCCTTCGGAGGCTAGATGGGAACAAACGTGTGAAGCTTGGGGGAAAGCCTTTGAACAATGGCCAATATGCTTGTGCTTGTGCGAGGTATAGGAAGGCACTTGCCAACACAGGATTTTTAACTTACCATAAGCTGTCACTTTGCGATGAAGCAGGTGGCGTGTGTCTATCACAGCCTGGGAAGCAGGGCCTCAGCGTAGTCTGCCAACAGACTGCCCTCCAGTAATGCCGCTGAGAAAAGGTGGCAAGGCTGATGGAACCCGCTTACAACGAAATGTTTCTCTTCAGCAGAGGAGGTTTTTACCTTACCTTAAGCTGTCCCATTGCGCTGAAGCAGGCGGCGTGTGTGTATCACAGCCTGGGAAGCAGGGCCTCAGGGGAGTCTGCCAACAGACTGCCCTCCAGTATAGCCAGCTGAGAAAAGGTGGCAAGGCTGATGGAACCCGCTTACAACGAAATGTTTCTCTTCAGCAGAGGAGATTTTGCTACCACACGTCAGCAGCTCCTCTCCCTCAGAGTGCTGTTCCTTTGAAGACTAGGACAAGCCACCACGTTCCCCAGCTTAGGAGAGGCTCTTTTCCTAGTTGGTTTCATCCGTGAGAGCCAGAAGGGCTGATCTCAACCAGTCGGGCTGCACAGCCTGAGTCCTTGGGGTAGGGCAGTCCTGAGCCACTGTGCCTCCTAAGGAATGCAAGCAAAGTTTTCTTGCCACAGGAAAGCACACCGAGGCCTGGTGTTTTCTCTATGAAATTGACGTGGGCTTGAAGGGTGAGGCCTTTACTACATTGTTTACGGATGTACTCGATTTGGGCTGCCTGGTGAAACAACCTGCAGTCACCAGGACCCTGAGTTCCTTTCCTGAACTTTGATTCCTAGCTAGGTCAACTCGGCCTTCGGAGGCTACATGGGAGCAAACGTGTGAAGCTTGTGGGGAAAGCCTTTGACCAATGGCCAATATGCTTTTGCTTGTGCGAGGGTTAGGCAGGCACTTGCCAACACAGGGTTTTTACCTTACCTTAAGCTGTCCCTTTGCGCTGAAGCAGGCGGCGTGTGTGTATCACAGCCTGGGAAGCAGGGCCTCGGGGGAGTCTGCCAACAGACTGCCCTCCAGTAATGCCAGCTGAGAAAAGGTGGCAAGGCTGATGGAACCCGCTTACAACGAAATGTTTCTCTTCAGCAGAGGAGATTTTGCTACCACACGTCAGCAGCTCCTCTCCCTCAGAGTGCTGTTCCTTTGAAGACTAGGAAAAGCCACCACGTTCCCCAGCTTAGGAGAGGCTCTTTTCCTAGTTGGTTTCATCCGTGAGAGCCAGAAGGGCTGATCTCAACCAGTCGGACTGCACAGCCTGAGTCCTTGGGGTAGGGCAGTCCTGAGCCACTGTGCCTCCTAAGGAATGCAAGCAAAGTTTCCTTGCCACAGGAAAGCACACCGAGGCCTGGTGTTTTCTCTATGAAATTGACGTGGGCTTGAAGGGTGAGGCCTTTACTCTATTGTGTATGGATGTAATCGATTTGGGCTGCCTGGTGAAACAACCTGCGGTCACCAGCACCCTGAGTACCTTTGCTGAACTTTGATTCCTAGCTAGGTCAACTCGGCCTTCGGAGGCTAGATGGGAACAAACGTGTGAAGCTTGGGGGAAAGCCTTTGAACATTGGCCAATATGCTTGTGCTTGTGCGAGGGTTAGGCAGGCACTTGCCAACACAGGGTTTTTACCTTACCTTAAGCTGTCCCTTTGCGCTGAAGCAGGCGGCGTGTGTGTATCACAGCCTGGGAAGCAGGGCCTCAGGGGAGTCCGCCAACAGACTGCCCTCCAGTAATGCCAGCTGAGAAAAGGTGGCAAGGCTGATGGAACCCGCTTACACGAAATTTTTCTCTTCACCAGAGGAGGTTTTTACCTTACCTTAAGCTGTCCCATTGCGCTGAAGCAGGCGGCGTGTGTGTATCACAGCCTGGGAAGCAGGGCCTCAGGGGAGTCTGCCAACAGACTGCCCTCCAGTAATGCCAGCTGAGAAAAGGTGGCAAGGCTGATGGAACCCGCTTACAACGAAATGTTTCTCTTCAGCAGAGGAGATTTTGCTACCACACGTCAGCAGCTCCTCTCCCTCAGAGTGCTGTTCCTTTGAAGACTAGGAAAAGCCACCACGTTCCCCAGCTTAGGAGAGGCTCTTTTCCTAGTTGGTTTCATCCGTGAGAGCCAGAAGGGCTGATCTCAACCAGTCGGGCTGCACAGCCTGAGTCCTTGGGGTAGGGCAGTCCTGAGCCACTGTGCCTCCTAAGGAATGCAAGCAAAGTTTCCTTGCCACAGGAAAGCACACCGAGGCCTGGTGTTTTCTCTATGAAATTGACGTGGGCTTGAAGGGTGAGGCCTTT
Source organism: Eubalaena glacialis (assembly GCF_028564815.1). Classification (NCBI taxonomy): domain Eukaryota; kingdom Metazoa; phylum Chordata; class Mammalia; order Artiodactyla; family Balaenidae; genus Eubalaena; species Eubalaena glacialis. Next base: position 316,495 of record NW_026871271.1, read on the forward strand.
ACTCTATTGTGTATGGATGTAATCGATTTGGGCTGCCTGGTGAAACAACCTGCGGTCACCAGCACCCTGAGTACCTTTGCTGAACTTTGATTCCTAGCTAGGTCAACTCGGCCTTCGGAGGCTAGATGGGAACAAACGTGTGAAGCTTGGGGGAAAGCCTTTGAACAATGGCCAATATGCTTGTGCTTGTGCGAGGTATAGGAAGGCACTTGCCAACACAGGGTTTTTAACTTACCATAAGCTGTCACTTTGCGCTGAAGCAGGTGGCGTGTGTCTATCACAGCCTGGGAAGCAGGGCCTCAGCGTAGTCTGCCAACAGACTGCCCTCCAGTAATGCCGCTGAGAAAAGGTGGCAAGGCTGATGGAACCCGCTTACAACGAAATGTTTCTCTTCAGCAGAGGAGGTTTTTACCTTACCTTAAGCTGTCCCATTGCGCTGAAGCAGGCGGCGTGTGTGTATCACAGCCTGGGAAGCAGGGCCTCAGGGGAGTCTGCCAACAGACTGCCCTCCAGTATAGCCAGCTGAGAAAAGGTGGCAAGGCTGATGGAACCCGCTTACAACGAAATGTTTCTCTTCAGCAGAGGAGATTTTGCTACCACACGTCAGCAGCTCCTCTCCCTCAGAGTGCTGTTCCTTTGAAGACTAGGACAAGCCACCACGTTCCCCAGCTTAGGAGAGGCTCTTTTCCTAGTTGGTTTCATCCGTGAGAGCCAGAAGGGCTGATCTCAACCAGTCGGGCTGCACAGCCTGAGTCCTTGGGGTAGGGCAGTCCTGAGCCACTGTGCCTCCTAAGGAATGCAAGCAAAGTTTTCTTGCCACAGGAAAGCACACCGAGGCCTGGTGTTTTCTCTATGAAATTGACGTGGGCTTGAAGGGTGAGGCCTTTACTACATTGTGTACGGATGTACTCGATTTGGGCTGCCTGGTGAAACAACCTGCAGTCACCAGGACCCTGAGTTCCTTTCCTGAACTTTGATTCCTAGCTAGGTCAACTCGGCCTTCGGAGGCTACATGGGAGCAAACGTGTGAAGCTTGTGGGGAAAGCCTTTGACCAATGGCCAATATGCTTTTGCTTGTGCGAGGGTTAGGCAGGCACTTGCCAACACAGGGTTTTTACCTTACCTTAAGCTGTCCCTTTGCGCTGAAGCAGGCGGCGTGTGTGTATCACAGCCTGGGAAGCAGGGCCTCGGGGGAGTCTGCCAACAGACTGCCCTCCAGTAATGCCAGCTGAGAAAAGGTGGCAAGGCTGATGGAACCCGCTTACAACGAAATGTTTCTCTTCAGCAGAGGAGATTTTGCTACCACACGTCAGCAGCTCCTCTCCCTCAGAGTGCTGTTCCTTTGAAGACTAGGAAAAGCCACCACGTTCCCCAGCTTAGGAGAGGCTCTTTTCCTAGTTGGTTTCATCCGTGAGAGCCAGAAGGGCTGATCTCAACCAGTCGGACTGCACAGCCTGAGTCCTTGGGGTAGGGCAGTCCTGAGCCACTGTGCCTCCTAAGGAATGCAAGCAAAGTTTCCTTGCCACAGGAAAGCACACCGAGGCCTGGTGTTTTCTCTATGAAATTGACGTGGGCTTGAAGGGTGAGGCCTTTACTCTATTGTGTATGGATGTAATCGATTTGGGCTGCCTGGTGAAACAACCTGCGGTCACCAGCACCCTGAGTACCTTTGCTGAACTTTGATTCCTAGCTAGGTCAACTCGGCCTTCGGAGGCTAGATGGGAACAAACGTGTGAAGCTTGGGGGAAAGCCTTTGAACAATGGCCAATATGCTTGTGCTTGTGCGAGGTATAGGAAGGCACTTGCCAACACAGGGTTTTTAACTTACCATAAGCTGTCACTTTGCGCTGAAGCAGGCGGCGTGTGTCTATCACAGCCTGGGAAGCAGGGCCTCAGGGTAGTCTGCCAACAGACTGCCCTCCAGTAATGCCAGCTGAGAAAAGGTGGCAAGGCTGATGGAACCCGCTTACAACGAAATGTTTCTCTTCAGCAGAGGAGGTTTTTACCTTACCTTAAGCTGTCCCATTGCGCTGAAGCAGGCGGCGTGTGTGTATCACAGCCTGGGAAGCAGGGCCTCAGGGGAGTCTGCCAACAGACTGCCCTCCAGTAATGCCAGCTGAGAAAATGTGGCAAGGCTGATGGAACCCGCTTACAACGAAATGTTTCTCTTCAGCAGAGGAGATTTTGCTACCACACGTCAGCAGCTCCTCTCCCTCAGAGTGCTGTTCCTTTGAAGACTAGGAAAAGCCACCACGTTCCCCAGCTTAGGAGAGGCTCTTTTCCTAGTTGGTTTCATCCGTGAGAGCCAGAAGGGCTGATCTCAACCAGTCGGGCTGCACAGCCTGAGTCCTTGGGGTAGGGCAGTCCTGAGCCACTGTGCCTCCTAAGGAATGCAAGCAAAGTTTTCTTGCCACAGGAAAGCACACCGAGGCCTGGTGTTTTCTCTATGAAATTGACGTGGGCTTGAAGGGTGAGGCCTTTACTACATTGTGTACGGATGTACTCGATTTGGGCTGCCTGGTGAAACAACCTGCAGTCACCAGCACCCTGAGTTCCTTTCCTGAACTTTGATTCCTAGCTAGGTCAACTCGGCCTTCGGAGGCTACATGGGAGCAAACGTGTGAAGCTTGTGGGGAAAGCCTTTGACCAATGGCCAATATGCTTTTGCTTCTGCGAGGGTTAGGCAGGCACTTGCCAACACAGGGTTTTTACCTTACCTTAAGCTGTCCCTTTGCGCTGAAGCAGGCGGCGTGTGTGTATCACAGCCTGGGAAGCAGGGCCTCAGGGGAGTCTGCCAACAGACTGCCCTCCAGTAATGCCAGCTGAGAAAAGGTGGCAAGGCTGATGGAACCCGCTTACAACGAAATGTTTCTCTTCAGCAGAGGAGGTTTTTACCTTACCTTAAGCTGTCCCATTGCGCTGAAGCAGGCGGCGTGTGTGTATCACAGCCTGGGAAGCAGGGCCTCAGGGGAGTCTGCCAACAGACTGCCCTCCAGTATAGCCAGCTGAGAAAAGGTGGCAAGGCTGATCGAACCCGCTTACAACGAAATGTTTCTCTTCAGCAGAGGAGATTTTGCTACCACACGTCAGCAGCTCCTCTCCCTCAGAGTGCTGTTCCTTTGAAGACTAGGACAAGCCACCACGTTCCCCAGCTTAGGAGAGGCTCTTTTCCTAGTTGGTTTCATCCGTGAGAGCCAGAAGGGCTGATCTCAACCAGTCGGGCTGCACAGCCTGAGTCCTTGGGGTAGGGCAGTCCTGAGCCACTGTGCCTCCTAAGGAATGCAAGCAAAGTTTTCTTGCCACAGGAAAGCACACCGAGGCCTGGTGTTTTCTCTATGAAATTGACGTGGGCTTGAAGGGTGAGGCCTTTACTACATTGTGTACGGATGTACTCGATTTGGGCTGCCTGGTGAAACAACCTGCAGTCACCAGGACCCTGAGTTCCTTTCCTGAACTTTGATTCCTAGCTAGGTCAACTCGGCCTTCGGAGGCTACATGGGAGCAAACGTGTGAAGCTTGTGGGGAAAGCCTTTGACCAATGGCCAATATGCTTTTGCTTGTGCGAGGGTTAGGCAGGCACTTGCCAACACAGGGTTTTTACCTTACCTTAAGCTGTCCCTTTGCGCTGAAGCAGGCGGCGTGTGTGTATCACAGCCTGGGAAGCAGGGCCTCGGGGGAGTCTGCCAACAGACTGCCCTCCAGTAATGCCAGCTGAGAAAAGGTGGCAAGGCTGATGGAACCCGCTTACAACGAAATGTTTCTCTTCAGCAGAGGAGATTTTGCTACCACACGTCAGCAGCTCCTCTCCCTCAGAGTGCTGTTCCTTTGAAGACTAGGAAAAGCCACCACGTTCCCCAGCTTAGGAGAGGCTCTTTTCCTAGTTGGTTTCATCCGTGAGAGCCAGAAGGGCTGATCTCAACCAGTCGGACTGCACAGCCTGAGTCCTTGGGGTAGGGCAGTCCTGAGCCACTGTGCCTCCTAAGGAATGCAAGCAAAGTTTCCTTGCCACAGGAAAGCACACCGAGGCCTGGTGTTTTCTCTATGAAATTGACGTGGGCTTGAAGGGTGAGGCCTTTACTCTATTGTGTATGGATGTAATCGATTTGGGCTGCCTGGTGAAACAACCTGCGGTCACCAGCACCCTGAGTACCTTTGCTGAACTTTGATTCCTAGCTAGGTCAACTCGGCCTTCGGAGGCTAGATGGGAACAAACGTGTGAAGCTTGGGGGAAAGCCTTTGAACAATGGCCAATATGCTTGTGCTTGTGCGAGGTATAGGAAGGCACTTGCCAACACAGGGTTTTTAACTTACCATAAGCTGTCACTTTGCGCTGAAGCAGGCGGCGTGTGTCTATCACAGCCTGGGAAGCAGGGCCTCAGGGTAGTCTGCCAACAGACTGCCCTCCAGTAATGCCAGCTGAGAAAAGGTGGCAAGGCTGATGGAACCCGCTTACAACGAAATGTTTCTCTTCAGCAGAGGAGGTTTTTACCTTACCTTAAGCTGTCCCATTGCGCTGAAGCAGGCGGCGTGTGTGTATCACAGCCTGGGAAGCAGGGCCTCAGGGGAGTCTGCCAACAGACTGCCCTCCAGTAATGCCAGCTGAGAAAAGGTGGCAAGGCTGATGGAACCCGCTTACAACGAAATGTTTCTCTTCAGCAGAGGAGATTTTGCTACCACACGTCAGCAGCTCCTCTCCCTCAGAGTGCTGTTCCTTTGAAGACTAGGAAAAGCCACCACGTTCCCCAGCTTAGGAGAGGCTCTTTTCCTAGTTGGTTTCATCCGTGAGAGCCAGAAGGGCTGATCTCAACCAGTCGGGCTGCACAGCCTGAGTCCTTGGGGTAGGGCAGTCCTGAGCCACTGTGCCTCCTAAGGAATGCAAGCAAAGTTTTCTTGCCACAGGAAAGCACACCGAGGCCTGGTGTTTTCTCTATGAAATTGACGTGGGCTTGAAGGGTGAGGCCTTTACTACATTGTGTACGGATGTACTCGATTTGGGCTGCCTGGTGAAACAACCTGCAGTCACCAGCACCCTGAGTTCCTTTCCTGAACTTTGATTCCTAGCTAGGTCAACTCGGCCTTCGGAGGCTAGATGGGAACAAACGTGTGAAGCTTGGGGGAAAGCCTTTGAACAATGGCCAATATGCTTGTGCTTGTGCGAGGTATAGGAAGGCACTTGCCAACACAGGATTTTTAACTTACCATAAGCTGTCACTTTGCGATGAAGCAGGTGGCGTGTGTCTATCACAGCCTGGGAAGCAGGGCCTCAGCGTAGTCTGCCAACAGACTGCCCTCCAGTAATGCCGCTGAGAAAAGGTGGCAAGGCTGATGGAACCCGCTTACAACGAAATGTTTCTCTTCAGCAGAGGAGGTTTTTACCTTACCTTAAGCTGTCCCATTGCGCTGAAGCAGGCGGCGTGTGTGTATCACAGCCTGGGAAGCAGGGCCTCAGGGGAGTCTGCCAACAGACTGCCCTCCAGTATAGCCAGCTGAGAAAAGGTGGCAAGGCTGATGGAACCCGCTTACAACGAAATGTTTCTCTTCAGCAGAGGAGATTTTGCTACCACACGTCAGCAGCTCCTCTCCCTCAGAGTGCTGTTCCTTTGAAGACTAGGACAAGCCACCACGTTCCCCAGCTTAGGAGAGGCTCTTTTCCTAGTTGGTTTCATCCGTGAGAGCCAGAAGGGCTGATCTCAACCAGTCGGGCTGCACAGCCTGAGTCCTTGGGGTAGGGCAGTCCTGAGCCACTGTGCCTCCTAAGGAATGCAAGCAAAGTTTTCTTGCCACAGGAAAGCACACCGAGGCCTGGTGTTTTCTCTATGAAATTGACGTGGGCTTGAAGGGTGAGGCCTTTACTACATTGTTTACGGATGTACTCGATTTGGGCTGCCTGGTGAAACAACCTGCAGTCACCAGGACCCTGAGTTCCTTTCCTGAACTTTGATTCCTAGCTAGGTCAACTCGGCCTTCGGAGGCTACATGGGAGCAAACGTGTGAAGCTTGTGGGGAAAGCCTTTGACCAATGGCCAATATGCTTTTGCTTGTGCGAGGGTTAGGCAGGCACTTGCCAACACAGGGTTTTTACCTTACCTTAAGCTGTCCCTTTGCGCTGAAGCAGGCGGCGTGTGTGTATCACAGCCTGGGAAGCAGGGCCTCGGGGGAGTCTGCCAACAGACTGCCCTCCAGTAATGCCAGCTGAGAAAAGGTGGCAAGGCTGATGGAACCCGCTTACAACGAAATGTTTCTCTTCAGCAGAGGAGATTTTGCTACCACACGTCAGCAGCTCCTCTCCCTCAGAGTGCTGTTCCTTTGAAGACTAGGAAAAGCCACCACGTTCCCCAGCTTAGGAGAGGCTCTTTTCCTAGTTGGTTTCATCCGTGAGAGCCAGAAGGGCTGATCTCAACCAGTCGGACTGCACAGCCTGAGTCCTTGGGGTAGGGCAGTCCTGAGCCACTGTGCCTCCTAAGGAATGCAAGCAAAGTTTCCTTGCCACAGGAAAGCACACCGAGGCCTGGTGTTTTCTCTATGAAATTGACGTGGGCTTGAAGGGTGAGGCCTTTACTCTATTGTGTATGGATGTAATCGATTTGGGCTGCCTGGTGAAACAACCTGCGGTCACCAGCACCCTGAGTACCTTTGCTGAACTTTGATTCCTAGCTAGGTCAACTCGGCCTTCGGAGGCTAGATGGGAACAAACGTGTGAAGCTTGGGGGAAAGCCTTTGAACATTGGCCAATATGCTTGTGCTTGTGCGAGGGTTAGGCAGGCACTTGCCAACACAGGGTTTTTACCTTACCTTAAGCTGTCCCTTTGCGCTGAAGCAGGCGGCGTGTGTGTATCACAGCCTGGGAAGCAGGGCCTCAGGGGAGTCCGCCAACAGACTGCCCTCCAGTAATGCCAGCTGAGAAAAGGTGGCAAGGCTGATGGAACCCGCTTACACGAAATTTTTCTCTTCACCAGAGGAGGTTTTTACCTTACCTTAAGCTGTCCCATTGCGCTGAAGCAGGCGGCGTGTGTGTATCACAGCCTGGGAAGCAGGGCCTCAGGGGAGTCTGCCAACAGACTGCCCTCCAGTAATGCCAGCTGAGAAAAGGTGGCAAGGCTGATGGAACCCGCTTACAACGAAATGTTTCTCTTCAGCAGAGGAGATTTTGCTACCACACGTCAGCAGCTCCTCTCCCTCAGAGTGCTGTTCCTTTGAAGACTAGGAAAAGCCACCACGTTCCCCAGCTTAGGAGAGGCTCTTTTCCTAGTTGGTTTCATCCGTGAGAGCCAGAAGGGCTGATCTCAACCAGTCGGGCTGCACAGCCTGAGTCCTTGGGGTAGGGCAGTCCTGAGCCACTGTGCCTCCTAAGGAATGCAAGCAAAGTTTCCTTGCCACAGGAAAGCACACCGAGGCCTGGTGTTTTCTCTATGAAATTGACGTGGGCTTGAAGGGTGAGGCCTTTACTCTATTGTGTATGGATGTAATCGATTTGGGCTGCCTGGTGAAACAACCTGCGGTCACCAGCACCCTGAGTACCTTTGCTGAACTTTGATTCCTAGCTAGGTCAACTCGGCCTTCGGAGGCTAGATGGGAACAAACGTGTGAAGCTTGGGGGAAAGCCTTTGAACAATGGCCAATATGCTTGTGCTTGTGCGAGGTATAGGAAGGCACTTGCCAACACAGGGTTTTTAACTTACCATAAGCTGTCACTTTGCGCTGAAGCAGGTGGCGTGTGTCTATCACAGCCTGGGAAGCAGGGCCTCAGCGTAGTCTGCCAACAGACTGCCCTCCAGTAATGCCGCTGAGAAAAGGTGGCAAGGCTGATGGAACCCGCTTACAACGAAATGTTTCTCTTCAGCAGAGGAGGTTTTTACCTTACCTTAAGCTGTCCCATTGCGCTGAAGCAGGCGGCGTGTGTGTATCACAGCCTGGGAAGCAGGGCCTCAGGGGAGTCTGCCAACAGACTGCCCTCCAGTATAGCCAGCTGAGAAAAGGTGGCAAGGCTGATGGAACCCGCTTACAACGAAATGTTTCTCTTCAGCAGAGGAGATTTTGCTACCACACGTCAGCAGCTCCTCTCCCTCAGAGTGCTGTTCCTTTGAAGACTAGGACAAGCCACCACGTTCCCCAGCTTAGGAGAGGCTCTTTTCCTAGTTGGTTTCATCCGTGAGAGCCAGAAGGGCTGATCTCAACCAGTCGGGCTGCACAGCCTGAGTCCTTGGGGTAGGGCAGTCCTGAGCCACTGTGCCTCCTAAGGAATGCAAGCAAAGTTTTCTTGCCACAGGAAAGCACACCGAGGCCTGGTGTTTTCTCTATGAAATTGACGTGGGCTTGAAGGGTGAGGCCTTTACTACATTGTGTACGGATGTACTCGATTTGGGCTGCCTGGTGAAACAACCTGCAGTCACCAGGACCCTGAGTTCCTTTCCTGAACTTTGATTCCTAGCTAGGTCAACTCGGCCTTCGGAGGCTACATGGGAGCAAACGTGTGAAGCTTGTGGGGAAAGCCTTTGACCAATGGCCAATATGCTTTTGCTTGTGCGAGGGTTAGGCAGGCACTTGCCAACACAGGGTTTTTACCTTACCTTAAGCTGTCCCTTTGCGCTGAAGCAGGCGGCGTGTGTGTATCACAGCCTGGGAAGCAGGGCCTCGGGGGAGTCTGCCAACAGACTGCCCTCCAGTAATGCCAGCTGAGAAAAGGTGGCAAGGCTGATGGAACCCGCTTACAACGAAATGTTTCTCTTCAGCAGAGGAGATTTTGCTACCACACGTCAGCAGCTCCTCTCCCTCAGAGTGCTGTTCCTTTGAAGACTAGGAAAAGCCACCACGTTCCCCAGCTTAGGAGAGGCTCTTTTCCTAGTTGGTTTCATCCGTGAGAGCCAGAAGGGCTGATCTCAACCAGTCGGACTGCACAGCCTGAGTCCTTGGGGTAGGGCAGTCCTGAGCCACTGTGCCTCCTAAGGAATGCAAGCAAAGTTTCCTTGCCACAGGAAAGCACACCGAGGCCTGGTGTTTTCTCTATGAAATTGACGTGGGCTTGAAGGGTGAGGCCTTTACTCTATTGTGTATGGATGTAATCGATTTGGGCTGCCTGGTGAAACAACCTGCGGTCACCAGCACCCTGAGTACCTTTGCTGAACTTTGATTCCTAGCTAGGTCAACTCGGCCTTCGGAGGCTAGATGGGAACAAACGTGTGAAGCTTGGGGGAAAGCCTTTGAACAATGGCCAATATGCTTGTGCTTGTGCGAGGTATAGGAAGGCACTTGCCAACACAGGGTTTTTAACTTACCATAAGCTGTCACTTTGCGCTGAAGCAGGCGGCGTGTGTCTATCACAGCCTGGGAAGCAGGGCCTCAGGGTAGTCTGCCAACAGACTGCCCTCCAGTAATGCCAGCTGAGAAAAGGTGGCAAGGCTGATGGAACCCGCTTACAACGAAATGTTTCTCTTCAGCAGAGGAGGTTTTTACCTTACCTTAAGCTGTCCCATTGCGCTGAAGCAGGCGGCGTGTGTGTATCACAGCCTGGGAAGCAGGGCCTCAGGGGAGTCTGCCAACAGACTGCCCTCCAGTAATGCCAGCTGAGAAAAGGTGGCAAGGCTGATGGAACCCGCTTACAACGAAATGTTTCTCTTCAGCAGAGGAGATTTTGCTACCACACGTCAGCAGCTCCTCTCCCTCAGAGTGCTGTTCCTTTGAAGACTAGGAAAAGCCACCACGTTCCCCAGCTTAGGAGAGGCTCTTTTCCTAGTTGGTTTCATCCGTGAGAGCCAGAAGGGCTGATCTCAACCAGTCGGGCTGCACAGCCTGAGTCCTTGGGGTAGGGCAGTCCTGAGCCACTGTGCCTCCTAAGGAATGCAAGCAAAGTTTTCTTGCCACAGGAAAGCACACCGAGGCCTGGTGTTTTCTCTATGGAATTGACGAGGGCTTGAAGGGTGAGGCCTTTACTACATTGTGTACGGATGTACTCGACTTGGGCTGCCTGGTGAAACAACCTGCAGTCACCAGCACCCTGAGTTCCTTTCCTGAACTTTGATTCCTAGCTAGGTCAACTCGGCCTTCGGAGGCTACATGGGAGCAAACGTGTGAAGCTTGTGGGGAAAGCCTTTGACCAATGGCCAATATGCTTTTGCTTGTGCGAGGGTTAGGCAGGCACTTGCCAACACAGGGTTTTTACCTTACCTTAAGCTGTCCCATTGCGCTGAAGCAGGCGGCGTGTGTGTATCACAGCCTGGGAAGCAGGGCCTCAGGGGAGTCTGCCAACAGACTGCCCTCCAGTAATGCCAGCTGAGAAAAGGTGGCAAGGCTGATGGAACCCGCTTACAACGAAATGTTTCTCTTCAGCAGAGGAGATTTTGCTACCACACGTCAGCAGCTCCTCTCCCTCAGAGTGCTGTTCCTTTGAAGACTAGGAAAAGCCACCACGTTCCCCAGCTTAGGAGAGGCTCTTTTCCTAGTTGGTTTCATCCGTGAGAGCCAGAAGGGCTGATCTCAACCAGTCGGGCTGCACAGCCTGAGTCCTTGGGGTAGGGCAGTCCTGAGCCACTGTGCCTCCTAAGGAATGCAAGCAAAGTTTTCTTGCCACAGGAAAGCACACCGAGGCCTGGTGTTTTCTCTATGAAATTGACGTGGGCTTGAAGGGTGAGGCCTTTACTACATTGTGTACGGATGTACTCGATTTGGGCTGCCTGGTGAAACAACCTGCAGTCACCAGCACCCTGAGTTCCTTTCCTGAACTTTGATTCCTAGCTAGGTCAACTCGGCCTTCGGAGGCTAGATGGGAACAAACGTGTGAAGCTTGGGGGAAAGCCTTTGAACAATGGCCAATATGCTTGTGCTTGTGCGAGGTATAGGAAGGCACTTGCCAACACAGGATTTTTAACTTACCATAAGCTGTCACTTTGCGCTGAAGCAGGTGGCGTGTGTCTATCACAGCCTGGGAAGCAGGGCCTCAGCGTAGTCTGCCAACAGACTGCCCTCCAGTAATGCCGCTGAGAAAAGGTGGCAAGGCTGATGGAACCCGCTTACAACGAAATGTTTCTCTTCAGCAGAGGAGGTTTTACCTTACCTTAAGCTGTCCCATTGCGCTGAAGCAGGCGGCGTGTGTGTATCACAGCCTGGGAAGCAGGGCCTCAGGGGAGTCTGCCAACAGACTGCCCTCCAGTATAGCCAGCTGAGAAAAGGTGGCAAGGCTGATGGAACCCGCTTACAACGAAATGTTTCTCTTCAGCAGAGGAGATTTTGCTACCACACGTCAGCAGCTCCTCTCCCTCAGAGTGCTGTTCCTTTGAAGACTAGGAAAAGCCACCACGTTCCCCAGCTTAGGAGAGGCTCTTTTCCTAGTTGGTTTCATCCGTGAGAGCCAGAAGGGCTGATCTCAACCAGTCGGGCTGCACAGCCTGAGTCCTTGGGGTAGGGCAGTCCTGAGCCACTGTGCCTCCTAAGGAATGCAAGCAAAGTTTTCTTGCCACAGGAAAGCACACCGAGGCCTGGTGTTTTCTCTATGAAATTGACGTGGGCTTGAAGGGTGAGGCCTTTACTACATTGTTTACGGATGTACTCGATTTGGGCTGCCTGGTGAAACAACCTGCAGTCACCAGGACCCTGAGTTCCTTTCCTGAACTTTGATTCCTAGCTAGGTCAACTCGGCCTTCGGAGGCTACATGGGAGCAAACGTGTGAAGCTTGTGGGGAAAGCCTTTGACCAATGGCCAATATGCTTTTGCTTGTGCGAGGGTTAGGCAGGCACTTGCCAACACAGGGTTTTTACCTTACCTTAAGCTGTCCCTTTGCGCTGAAGCAGGCGGCGTGTGTGTATCACAGCCTGGGAAGCAGGGCCTCGGGGGAGTATGCCAACAGACTGCCCTCCAGTAATGCCAGCTGAGAAAAGGTGGCAAGGCTGATGGAACCCGCTTACAACGAAATGTTTCTCTTCAGCAGAGGAGATTTTGCTACCACACGTCAGCAGCTCCTCTCCCTCAGAGTGCTGTTCCTTTGAAGACTAGGAAAAGCCACCACGTTCCCCAGCTTAGGAGAGGCTCTTTTCCTAGTTGGTTTCATCCGTGAGAGCCAGAAGGGCTGATCTCAACCAGTCGGACTGCACAGCCTGAGTCCTTGGGGTAGGGCAGTCCTGAGCCACTGTGCCTCCTAAGGAATGCAAGCAAAGTTTCCTTGCCACAGGAAAGCACACCGAGGCCTGGTGTTTTCTCTATGAAATTGACGTGGGCTTGAAGGGTGAGGCCTTTACTCTATTGTGTATGGATGTAATCGATTTGGGCTGCCTGGTGAAACAACCTGCGGTCACCAGCACCCTGAGTACCTTTGCTGAACTTTGATTCCTAGCTAGGTCAACTCGGCCTTCGGAGGCTAGATGGGAACAAACGTGTGAAGCTTGGGGGAAAGCCTTTGAACATTGGCCAATATGCTTGTGCTTGTGCGAGGGTTAGGCAGGCACTTGCCAACACAGGGTTTTTACCTTACCTTAAGCTGTCCCTTTGCGCTGAAGCAGGCGGCGTGTGTGTATCACAGCCTGGGAAGCAGGGCCTCAGGGGAGTCCGCCAACAGACTGCCCTCCAGTAATGCCAGCTGAGAAAAGGTGGCAAGGCTGATGGAACCCGCTTACACGAAATTTTTCTCTTCACCAGAAGAGGTTTTTACCTTACCTTAAGCTGTCCCATTGCGCTGAAGCAGGCGGCGTGTGTGTATCACAGCCTGGGAAGCAGGGCCTCAGGGGAGTCTGCCAACAGACTGCCCTCCAGTAATGCCAGCTGAGAAAAGGTGGCAAGGCTGATGGAACCCGCTTACAACGAAATGTTTCTCTTCAGCAGAGGAGATTTTGCTACCACACGTCAGCAGCTCCTCTCCCTCAGAGTGCTGTTCCTTTGAAGACTAGGAAAAGCCACCACGTTCCCCAGCTTAGGAGAGGCTCTTTTCCTAGTTGGTTTCATCCGTGAGAGCCAGAAGGGCTGATCTCAACCAGTCGGGCTGCACAGCCTGAGTCCTTGGGGTAGGGCAGTCCTGAGCCACTGTGCCTCCTAAGGAATGCAAGCAAAGTTTCCTTGCCACAGGAAAGCACACCGAGGCCTGGTGTTTTCTCTATGAAATTGACGTGGGCTTGAAGGGTGAGGCCTTTACTCTATTGTGTATGGATGTAATCGATTTGGGCTGCCTGGTGAAACAACCTGCGGTCACCAGCACCCTGAGTACCTTTGCTGAACTTTGATTCCTAGCTAGGTCAACTCGGCCTTCGGAGGCTAGATGGGAACAAACGTGTGAAGCTTGGGGGAAAGCCTTTGAACATTGGCCAATATGCTTGTGCTTGTGCGAGGGTTAGGCAGGCACTTGCCAACACAGGGTTTTTACCTTACCTTAAGCTGTCCCTTTGCGCTGAAGCAGGCGGCGTGTGTGTATCACAGCCTGGGAAGCAGGGCCTCAGGGGAGTCCGCCAACAGACTGCCCTCCAGTAATGCCAGCTGAGAAAAGGTGGCAAGGCTGATGGAACCCGCTTACACGAAATTTTTCTCTTCACCAGAAGAGGTTTTTACCTTACCTTAAGCTGTCCCATTGCGCTGAAGCAGGCGGCGTGTGTGTATCACAGCCTGGGAAGCAGGGCCTCAGGGGAGTCTGCCAACAGACTGCCCTCCAGTATAGCCAGCTGAGAAAATGTGGCAAGGCTGATGGAACCCGCTTACAACGAAATGTTTCTCTTCAGCAGAGGAGATTTTGCTACCACACGTCAGCAGCTCCTCTCCCTCAGAGTGCTGTTCCTTTGAAGACTAGGACAAGCCACCACGTTCCCCAGCTTAGGAGAGGCTCTTTTCCTATTTGGTTTCATCCGTGAGAGCCAGAAGGGCTGATCTCAACCAGTCGGGCTGCACAGCCTGAGTCCTTGGGGTAGGGCAGTTCTGAGCCACTGTGCCTCCTAAGGAATGCAAGCAAAGTTTCCTTGCCACAGGAAAGCACACCGAGGCCTGGTGTTTTCTCTATGAAATTGACGTGGGCTTGAAGGGTGAGGCCTTTACTCTATTGTGTATGGATGTAATCGATTTGGGCTGCCTGGTGAAACAACCTGCGGTCACCAGCACCCTGAGTACCTTTGCTGAACTTTGATTCCTAGCTAGGTCAACTCGGCCTTCGGAGGCTAGATGGGAACAAACGTGTGAAGCTTGGGGGAAAGCCTTTGAACATTGGCCAATATGCTTGTGCTTGTGCGAGGGTTAGGCAGGCACTTGCCAACACAGGATTTTTAACTTACCTTAAGCTGTCACTTTGCGCTGAAGCAGGTGGCGTGTGTCTATCACAGCCTGGGAAGCAGGGCCTCAGGGGAGTCCGCCAACAGACTGCCCTCCAGTAATGCCAGCTGAGAAAAGGTGGCAAGGCTGATGGAACCCGCTTACAACGAAATGTTTCTCTTCAGCAGAGGAGGTTTTTACCTTACCTTAAGCTGTCCCATTGCGCTGAAGCAGGCGGCGTGTGTGTATCACAGCCTGGGAAGCAGGGCCTCAGGGGAGTCTGCCAACAGACTGCCCTCCAGTAATGCCAGCTGAGAAAAGGTGGGAAGGCTGATGGAACCCGCTTACAACGAAATGTTTCTCTTCAGCAGAGGAGATTTTGCTACCACACGTCAGCAGCTCCTCTCCCTCAGAGTGCTGTTCCTTTGAAGACTAGGAAAAGCCACCACGTTCCCCAGCTTAGGAGAGGCTCTTTTCCTAGTTGGTTTCATCCGTGAGAGCCAGAAGGGCTGATCTCAACCAGTCGGGCTGCACAGCCTGAGTCCTTGGGGTAGGGCAGTCCTGAGCCACTGTGCCTCCTAAGGAATGCAAGCAAAGTTTTCTTGCCACAGGAAAGCACACCGAGGCCTGGTGTTTTCTCTATGAAATTGACGTGGGCTTGAAGGGTGAGGCCTTTACTACATTGTGTACGGATGTACTCGATTTGGGCTGCCTGGTGAAACAACCTGCAGTCACCAGCACCCTGAGTTCCTTTCCTGAACTTTGATTCCTAGCTAGGTCAACTCGGCCTTCGGAGGCTAGATGGGAACAAACGTGTGAAGCTTGGGGGAAAGCCTTTGAACAATGGCCAATATGCTTGTGCTTGTGCGAGGTATAGGAAGGCACTTGCCAACACAGGATTTTTAACTTACCATAAGCTGTCACTTTGCGATGAAGCAGGTGGCGTGTGTCTATCACAGCCTGGGAAGCAGGGCCTCAGGGTAGTCTGCCAACAGACTGCCCTCCAGTAATGCCGCTGAGAAAAGGTGGCAAGGCTGATGGAACCCGCTTACAACGAAATGTTTCTCTTCAGCAGAGGAGGTTTTTACCTTACCTTAAGCTGTCCCATTGCGCTGAAGCAGGCGGCGTGTGTGTATCACAGCCTGGGAAGCAGGGCCTCAGGGGAGTCTGCCAACAGACTGCCCTCCAGTATAGCCAGCTGAGAAAAGGTGGCAAGGCTGATGGAACCCGCTTACAACGAAATGTTTCTCTTCAGCAGAGGAGATTTTGCTACCACACGTCAGCAGCTCCTCTCCCTCAGAGTGCTGTTCCTTTGAAGACTAGGACAAGCCACCACGTTCCCCAGCTTAGGAGAGGCTCTTTTCCTAGTTGGTTTCATCCGTGAGAGCCAGAAGGGCTGATCTCAACCAGTCGGGCTGCACAGCCTGAGTCCTTGGGGTAGGGCAGTCCTGAGCCACTGTGCCTCCTAAGGAATGCAAGCAAAGTTTTCTTGCCACAGGAAAGCACACCGAGGCCTGGTGTTTTCTCTATGAAATTGACGTGGGCTTGAAGGGTGAGGCCTTTACTCTATTGTGTATGGATGTAATCGATTTGGGCTGCCTGGTGAAACAACCTGCGGTCACCAGCACCCTGAGTACCTTTGCTGAACTTTGATTCCTAGCTAGGTCAACTCGGCCTTCGGAGGCTAGATGGGAACAAACGTGTGAAGCTTGGGGGAAAGCCTTTGAACAATGGCCAATATGCTTGTGCTTGTGCGAGGTATAGGAAGGCACTTGCCAACACAGGGTTTTTAACTTACCATAAGCTGTCACTTTGCGCTGAAGCAGGCGGCGTGTGTCTATCACAGCCTGGGAAGCAGGGCCTCAGGGTAGTCTGCCAACAGACTGCCCTCCAGTAATGCCAGCTGAGAAAAGGTGGCAAGGCTGATGGAACCCGCTTACAACGAAATGTTTCTCTTCAGCAGAGGAGATTTTGCTACCACACGTCAGCAGCTCCTCTCCCTCAGAGTGCTGTTCCTTTGAAGACTAGGAAAAGCCACCACGTTCCCCAGCTTAGGAGAGGCTCTTTTCCTAGTTGGTTTCATCCGTGAGAGCCAGAAGGGCTGATCTCAACCAGTCGGGCTGCACAGCCTGAGTCCTTGGGGTAGGGCAGTCCTGAGCCACTGTGCCTCCTAAGGAATGCAAGCAAAGTTTTCTTGCCACAGGAAAGCACACCGAGGCCTGGTGTTTTCTCTATGGAATTGACGAGGGCTTGAAGGGTGAGGCCTTTACTACATTGTGTACGGATGTACTTGACTTGGGCTGCCTGGTGAAACAACCTGCAGTCACCAGCACCCTGAGTTCCTTTCCTGAACTTTGATTCCTAGCTAGGTCAACTCGGCCTTCGGAGGCTACATGGGAGCAAACGTGTGAAGCTTGTGGGGAAAGCCTTTGACCAATGGCCAATATGCTTTTGCTTGTGCGAGGGTTAGGCAGGCACTTGCCAACACAGGGTTTTTACCTTACCTTAAGCTGTCCCATTGCGCTGAAGCAGGCGGCGTGTGTGTATCACAGCCTGGGAAGCAGGGCCTCAGGGGAGTCTGCCAACAGACTGCCCTCCAGTAATGCCAGCTGAGAAAAGGTGGCAAGGCTGATGGAACCCGCTTACAACGAAATGTTTCTCTTCAGCAGAGGAGATTTTGCTACCACACGTCAGCAGCTCCTCTCCCTCAGAGTGCTGTTCCTTTGAAGACTAGGAAAAGCCACCACGTTCCCCAGCTTAGGAGAGGCTCTTTTCCTAGTTGGTTTCATCCGTGAGAGCCAGAAGGGCTGATCTCAACCAGTCGGGCTGCACAGCCTGAGTCCTTGGGGTAGGGCAGTCCTGAGCCACTGTGCCTCCTAAGGAATGCAAGCAAAGTTTCCTTGCCACAGGAAAGCACACCGAGGCCTGGTGTTTTCTCTATGAAATTGACGTGGGCTTGAAGGGTGAGGCCTTTACTCTATTGTGTATGGATGTAATCGATTTGGGCTGCCTGGTGAAACAACCTGCGGTCACCAGCACCCTGAGTACCTTTGCTGAACTTTGATTCCTAGCTAGGTCAACTCGGCCTTCGGAGGCTAGATGGGAACAAACGTGTGAAGCTTGGGGGAAAGCCTTTGAACAATGGCCAATATGCTTGTGCTTGTGCGAGGTATAGGAAGGCACTTGCCAACACAGGGTTTTTAAGTTACCATAAGCTGTCACTTTGCGCTGAAGCAGGCGGCGTGTGTCTATCACAGCCTGGGAAGCAGGGCCTCAGGGTAGTCTGCCAACAGACTGCCCTCCAGTAATGCCAGCTGAGAAAAGGTGGCAAGGCTGATGGAACCCGCTTACAACGAAATGTTTCTCTTCAGCAGAGGAGGTTTTTACCTTACCTTAAGCTGTCCCATTGCGCTGAAGCAGGCGGCGTGTGTGTATCACAGCCTGGGAAGCAGGGCCTCAGGGGAGTCTGCCAACAGACTGCCCTCCAGTAATGCCAGCTGAGAAAAGGTGGCAAGGCTGATGGAACCCGCTTACAACGAAATGTTTCTCTTCAGCAGAGGAGATTTTGCTACCACACGTCAGCAGCTCCTCTCCCTCAGAGTGCTGTTCCTTTGAAGACTAGGAAAAGCCACCACGTTCCCCAGCTTAGGAGAGGCTCTTTTCCTAGTTGGTTTCATCCGTGAGAGCCAGAAGGGCTGATCTCAACCAGTCGGGCTGCACAGCCTGAGTCCTTGGGGTAGGGCAGTCCTGAGCCACTGTGCCTCCTAAGGAATGCAAGCAAAGTTTTCTTGCCACAGGAAAGCA
The DNA here is from genome assembly GCF_028564815.1 of Eubalaena glacialis. Classification (NCBI taxonomy): domain Eukaryota; kingdom Metazoa; phylum Chordata; class Mammalia; order Artiodactyla; family Balaenidae; genus Eubalaena; species Eubalaena glacialis. The sequence continues at coordinate 334,508 of NW_026871271.1, forward strand.
CACCGAGGCCTGGTGTTTTCTCTATGAAATTGACGAGGGCTTGAAGGGTGAGGCCTTTACTACATTGTGTACGGATGTACTCGACTTGGGCTGCCTGGTGAAACAACCTGCAGTCACCAGCACCCTGAGTTCCTTTCCTGAACTTTGATTCCTAGCTAGGTCAACTCGGCCTTCGGAGGCTACATGGGAGCAAACGTGTGAAGCTTGTGGGGAAAGCCTTTGACCAATGGCCAATATGCTTTTGCTTGTGCGAGGGTTAGGCAGGCACTTGCCAACACAGGGTTTTTACCTTACCTTAAGCTGTCCCTTTGCGCTGAAGCAGGCGGCGTGTGTGTATCACAGCCTGGGAAGCAGGGCCTCAGGGGAGTCCGCCAACAGACTGCCCTCCAGTAATGCCAGCTGAGAAAAGGTGGCAAGGCTGATGGAACCCGCTTACACGAAATTTTTCTCTTCACCAGAAGAGGTTTTTACCTTACCTTAAGCTGTCCCATTGCGCTGAAGCAGGCGGCGTGTGTGTATCACAGCCTGGGAAGCAGGGCCTCAGGGGAGTCTGCCAACAGACTGCCCTCCAGTAATGCCAGCTGAGAAAAGGTGGCAAGGCTGATGGAACCCGCTTACAACGAAATGTTTCTCTTCAGCAGAGGAGATTTTGCTACCACACGTCAGCAGCTCCTCTCCCTCAGAGTGCTGTTCCTTTGAAGACTAGGAAAAGCCACCACGTTCCCCAGCTTAGGAGAGGCTCTTTTCCTAGTTGGTTTCATCCGTGAGAGCCAGAAGGGCTGATCTCAACCAGTCGGGCTGCACAGCCTGAGTCCTTGGGGTAGGGCAGTCCTGAGCCACTGTGCCTCCTAAGGAATGCAAGCAAAGTTTCCTTGCCACAGGAAAGCACACCGAGGCCTGGTGTTTTCTCTATGAAATTGACGTGGGCTTGAAGGGTGAGGCCTTTACTCTATTGTGTATGGATGTAATCGATTTGGGCTGCCTGGTGAAACAACCTGCGGTCACCAGCACCCTGAGTACCTTTGCTGAACTTTGATTCCTAGCTAGGTCAACTCGGCCTTCGGAGGCTAGATGGGAACAAACGTGTGAAGCTTGGGGGAAAGCCTTTGAACAATGGCCAATATGCTTGTGCTTGTGCGAGGTATAGGAAGGCACTTGCCAACACAGGGTTTTTAACTTACCATAAGCTGTCACTTTGCGCTGAAGCAGGCGGCGTGTGTCTATCACAGCCTGGGAAGCAGGGCCTCAGGGTAGTCTGCCAACAGACTGCCCTCCAGTAATGCCAGCTGAGAAAAGGTGGCAAGGCTGATGGAACCCGCTTACAACGAAATGTTTCTCTTCAGCAGAGGAGGTTTTTACCTTACCTTAAGCTGTCCCATTGCGCTGAAGCAGGCGGCGTGTGTGTATCACAGCCTGGGAAGCAGGGCCTCAGGGGAGTCTGCCAACAGACTGCCCTCCAGTAATGCCAGCTGAGAAAAGGTGGCAAGGCTGATGGAACCCGCTTACAACGAAATGTTTCTCTTCACCAGAGGAGATTTTGCTACCACACGTCAGCAGCTCCTCTCCCTCAGAGTGCTGTTCCTTTGAAGACTAGGAAAAGCCACCACGTTCCCCAGCTTAGGAGAGGCTCTTTTCCTAGTTGGTTTCATCCGTGAGAGCCAGAAGGGCTGATCTCAACCAGTCGGGCTGCACAGCCTGAGTCCTTGGGGTAGGGCAGTCCTGAGCCACTGTGCCTCCTAAGGAATGCAAGCAAAGTTTTCTTGCCACAGGAAAGCACACCGAGGCCTGGTGTTTTCTCTATGAAATTGACGAGGGCTTGAAGGGTGAGGCCTTTACTACATTGTGTACGGATGTACTCGACTTGGGCTGCCTGGTGAAACAACCTGCAGTCACCAGCACCCTGAGTTCCTTTCCTGAACTTTGATTCCTAGCTAGGTCAACTCGGCCTTCGGAGGCTACATGGGAGCAAACGTGTGAAGCTTGTGGGGAAAGCCTTTGACCAATGGCCAATATGCTTTTGCTTGTGCGAGGGTTAGGCAGGCACTTGCCAACACAGGGTTTTTACCTTACCTTAAGCTGTCCCTTTGCGCTGAAGCAGGCGGCGTGTGTGTATCACAGCCTGGGAAGCAGGGCCTCAGGGGAGTCCGCCAACAGACTGCCCTCCAGTAATGCCAGCTGAGAAAAGGTGGCAAGGCTGATGGAACCCGCTTACACGAAATGTTCCTCTTCACCAGAGGAGGTTTTTACCATACCTTAAGCTGTCCCATTGCGCTGAAGCAGGCGGCGTGTGTCTATCACAGCCTGGGAAGCAGGGCCTCAGCGTAGTCTGCCAACAGACTGCCCTCCAGTAATGCCGCTGAGAAAAGGTGGCAAGGCTGATGGAACCCGCTTACAACGAAATGTTTCTCTTCAGCAGAGGAGGTTTTTACCTTACCTTAAGCTGTCCCATTGCGCTGAAGCAGGCGGCGTGTGTGTATCACAGCCTGGGAAGCAGGGCCTCAGGGGAGTCTGCCAACAGACTGCCCTCCAGTATAGCCAGCTGAGAAAAGGTGGCAAGGCTGATGGAACCCGCTTACAACGAAATGTTTCTCTTCAGCAGAGGAGATTTTGCTACCACACGTCAGCAGCTCCTCTCCCTCAGAGTGCTGTTCCTTTGAAGACTAGGAAAAGCCACCACGTTCCCCAGCTTAGGAGAGGCTCTTTTCCTAGTTGGTTTCATCCGTGAGAGCCAGAAGGGCTGATCTCAACCAGTCGGGCTGCACAGCCTGAGTCCTTGGGGTAGGGCAGTCCTGAGCCACTGTGCCTCCTAAGGAATGCAAGCAAAGTTTTCTTGCCACAGGAAAGCACACCGAGGCCTGGTGTTTTCTCTATGAAATTGACGTGGGCTTGAAGGGTGAGGCCTTTACTACATTGTTTACGGACGTACTCGATTTGGGCTGCCTGGTGAAACAACCTGCAGTCACCAGGACCCTGAGTTTCTTTCCTGAACTTTGATTCCTAGCTAGGTCAACTCGGCCTTCGGAGGCTACATGGGAGCAAACGTGTGAAGCTTGTGGGGAAAGCCTTTGACCAATGGCCAATATGCTTTTGCTTGTGCGAGGGTTAGGCAGGCACTTGCCAACACAGGGTTTTTACCTTACCTTAAGCTGTCCCTTTGCGCTGAAGCAGGCGGCGTGTGTGTATCACAGCCTGGGAAGCAGGGCCTCAGGGGAGTCTGCCAACAGACTGCCCTCCAGTAATGCCAGCTGAGAAAAGGAGGCAAGGCTGATGGAACCCGCTTACAACGAAATGTTTCTCTTCAGCAGAGGAGATTTTGCTACCACACGTCAGCAGCTCCTCTCCCTCAGAGTGCTGTTCCTTTGAAGACTAGGAAAAGCCACCACGTTCCCCAGCTTAGGAGAGGCTCTTTTCCTAGTTGGTTTCATCCGTGAGAGCCAGAAGGGCTGATCTCAACCAGTCGGACTGCACAGCCTGAGTCCTTGGGGTAGGGCAGTCCTGAGCCACTGTGCCTCCTAAGGAATGCAAGCAAAGTTTCCTTGCCACAGGAAAGCACACCGAGGCCTGGTGTTTTCTCTATGAAATTGACGTGGGCTTGAAGGGTGAGGCCTTTACTCTATTGTGTATGGATGTAATCGATTTGGGCTGCCTGGTGAAACAACCTGCGGTCACCAGCACCCTGAGTACCTTTGCTGAACTTTGATTCCTAGCTAGGTCAACTCGGCCTTCGGAGGCTAGATGGGAACAAACGTGTGAAGCTTGGGGGAAAGCCTTTGAACATTGGCCAATATGCTTGTGCTTGTGCGAGGGTTAGGCAGGCACTTGCCAACACAGGGTTTTTACCTTACCTTAAGCTGTCCCTTTGCGCTGAAGCAGGCGGCGTGTGTGTATCACAGCCTGGGAAGCAGGGCCTCAGGGGAGTCCGCCAACAGACTGACCTCCAGTAATGCCAGCTGAGAAAAGGTGGCAAGGCTGATGGAACCCGCTTACACGAAATTTTTCTCTTCACCAGAGGAGGTTTTTACCTTACCTTAAGCTGTCCCATTGCGCTGAAGCAGGCGGCGTGTGTGTATCACAGCCTGGGAAGCAGGGCCTCAGGGGAGTCTGCCAACAGACTGCCCTCCAGTAATGCCAGCTGAGAAAAGGTGGCAAGGCTGATGGAACCCGCTTACAACGAAATGTTTCTCTTCAGCAGAGGAGATTTTGCTACCACACGTCAGCAGCTCCTCTCCCTCAGAGTGCTGTTCCTTTGAAGACTAGGAAAAGCCACCACGTTCCCCAGCTTAGGAGAGGCTCTTTTCCTAGTTGGTTTCATCCGTGAGAGCCAGAAGGGCTGATCTCAACCAGTCGGGCTGCACAGCCTGAGTCCTTGGGGTAGGGCAGTCCTGAGCCACTGTGCCTCCTAAGGAATGCAAGCAAAGTTTCCTTGCCACAGGAAAGCACACCGAGGCCTGGTGTTTTCTCTATGAAATTGACGTGGGCTTGAAGGCTGAGGCCTTTACTCTATTGTGTATGGATGTAATCGATTTGGGCTGCCTGGTGAAACAACCTGCAGTCACCAGCACCCTGAGTACCTTTGCTGAACTTTGATTCCTAGCTAGGTCAACTCGGCCTTCGGAGGCTAGATGGGAACAAACGTGTGAAGCTTGGGGGAAAGCCTTTGAACAATGGCCAATATGCTTGTGCTTGTGCGAGGTATAGGAAGGCACTTGCCAACACAGGGTTTTTAACTTACCATAAGCTGTCACTTTGCGCTGAAGCAGGCGGCGTGTGTCTATCACAGCCTGGGAAGCAGGGCCTCAGGGTAGTCTGCCAACAGACTGCCCTCCAGTAATGCCAGCTGAGAAAAGGTGGCAAGGCTGATGGAACCCGCTTACAACGAAATGTTTCTCTTCAGCAGAGGAGGTTTTTACCTTACCTTAAGCTGTCCCATTGCGCTGAAGCAGGCGGCGTGTGTGTATCACAGCCTGGGAAGCAGGGCCTCAGGGGAGTCTGCCAACAGACTGCCCTCCAGTAATGCCAGCTGAGAAAAGGTGGCAAGGCTGATGGAACCCGCTTACAACGAAATGTTTCTCTTCAGCAGAGGAGATTTTGCTACCACACGTCAGCAGCTCCTCTCCCTCAGAGTGCTGTTCCTTTGAAGACTAGGAAAAGCCACCACGTTCCCCAGCTTAGGAGAGGCTCTTTTCCTAGTTGGTTTCATCCGTGAGAGCCAGAAGGGCTGATCTCAACCAGTCGGGCTGCACAGCCTCAGTCCTTGGGGTAGGGCAGTCCTGAGCCACTGTGCCTCCTAAGGAATGCAAGGAAAGTTTTCTTGCCACAGGAAAGCACACCGAGGCCTGGTGTTTTCTCTATGAAATTGACGAGGGCTTGAAGGGTGAGGCCTTTACTACATTGTGTACGGATGTACTCGACTTGGGCTGCCTGGTGAAACAACCTGCAGTCACCAGCACCCTGAGTTCCTTTCCTGAACTTTGATTCCTAGCTAGGTCAACTCGGCCTTCGGAGGCTACATGGGAGCAAACGTGTGAAGCTTGTGGGGAAAGCCTTTGACCAATGGCCAATATGCTTTTGCTTGTGCGAGGGTTAGGCAGGCACTTGCCAACACAGGGTTTTTACCTTACCTTAAGCTGTCCCTTTGCGCTGAAGCAGGCGGCGTGTGTGTATCACAGCCTGGGAAGCAGGGCCTCAGGGGAGTCCGCCAACAGACTGCCCTCCAGTAATGCCAGCTGAGAAAAGGTGGCAAGGCTGATGGAACCCGCTTACACGAATTGTTCCTCTTCACCAGAGGAGGTTTTTACCTTACCTTAAGCTGTCCCATTGCGCTGAAGCAGGCGGCGTGTGTGTATCACAGCCTGGGAAGCAGGGCCTCAGGGGAGTCTGCCAACAGACTGCCCTCCAGTATAGCCAGCTGAGAAAAGGTGGCAAGGCTGATGGAACCCGCTTACAACGAAATGTTTCTCTTCAGCAGAGGAGATTTTGCTACCACACGTCAGCAGCTCCTCTCCCTCAGAGTGCTGTTCCTTTGAAGACTAGGAAAAGCCACCACGTTCCCCAGCTTAGGAGAGGCTCTTTTCCTAGTTGGTTTCATCCGTGAGAGCCAGAAGGGCTGATCTCAACCAGTCGGGCTGCACAGCCTGAGTCCTTGGGGTAGGGCAGTCCTGAGCCACTGTGCCTCCTAAGGAATGCAAGCAAAGTTTTCTTGCCACAGGAAAGCACACCGAGGCCTGGTGTTTTCTCTATGAAATTGACGTGGGCTTGAAGGGTGAGGCCTTTACTACATTGTGTACGGATGTACTCGATTTGGGCTGCCTGGTGAAACAACCTGCAGTCACCAGGACCCTGAGTTCCTTTCCTGAACTTTGATTCCTAGCTAGGTCAACTCGGCCTTCGGAGGCTACATGGGAGCAAACGTGTGAAGCTTGTGGGGAAAGCCTTTGACCAATGGCCAATATGCTTTTGCTTGTGCGAGGGTTAGGCAGGCACTTGCCAACACAGGGTTTTTACCTTACCTTAAGCTGTCCCTTTGCGCTGAAGCAGGCGGCGTGTGTGTATCACAGCCTGGGAAGCAGGGCCTCGGGGGAGTCTGCCAACAGACTGCCCTCCAGTAATGCCAGCTGAGAAAAGGTGGCAAGGCTGATGGAACCCGCTTACAACGAAATGTTTCTCTTCAGCAGAGGAGATTTTGCTACCACACGTCAGCAGCTCCTCTCCCTCAGAGTGCTGTTCCTTTGAAGACTAGGAAAAGCCACCACGTTCCCCAGCTTAGGAGAGGCTCTTTTCCTAGTTGGTTTCATCCGTGAGAGCCAGAAGGGCTGATCTCAACCAGTCGGACTGCACAGCCTGAGTCCTTGGGGTAGGGCAGTCCTGAGCCACTGTGCCTCCTAAGGAATGCAAGCAAAGTTTCCTTGCCACAGGAAAGCACACCGAGGCCTGGTGTTTTCTCTATGAAATTGACGTGGGCTTGAAGGGTGAGGCCTTTACTCTATTGTGTATGGATGTAATCGATTTGGGCTGCCTGGTGAAACAACCTGCGGTCACCAGCACCCTGAGTACCTTTGCTGAACTTTGATTCCTAGCTAGGTCAACTCGGCCTTCGGAGGCTAGATGGGAACAAACGTGTGAAGCTTGGGGGAAAGCCTTTGAACAATGGCCAATATGCTTGTGCTTGTGCGAGGTATAGGAAGGCACTTGCCAACACAGGGTTTTTAACTTACCATAAGCTGTCAATTTGCGCTGAAGCAGGCGGCGTGTGTCTATCACAGCCTGGGAAGCAGGGCCTCAGGGTAGTCTGCCAACAGACTGCCCTCCAGTAATGCCAGCTGAGAAAAGGTGGCAAGGCTGATGGAACCCGCTTACAACGAAATGTTTCTCTTTAGCAGAGGAGGTTTTTACCTTACCTTAAGCTGTCCCATTGCGCTGAAGCAGGCGGCGTGTGTGTATCACAGCCTGGGAAGCAGGGCCTCAGGGGAGTCTGCCAACAGACTGCCCTCCAGTAATGCCAGCTGAGAAAAGGTGGCAAGGCTGATGGAACCCGCTTACAACGAAATGTTTCTCTTCAGCAGAGGAGATTTTGCTACCACACGTCAGCAGCTCCTCTCCCTCAGAGTGCTGTTCCTTTGAAGACTAGGAAAAGCCACCACGTTCCCCAGCTTAGGAGAGGCTCTTTTCCTAGTTGGTTTCATCCGTGAGAGCCAGAAGGGCTGATCTCAACCAGTCGGGCTGCACAGCCTGAGTCCTTGGGGTAGGGCAGTCCTGAGCCACTGTGCCTCCTAAGGAATGCAAGCAAAGTTTTCTTGCCACAGGAAAGCACACCGAGGCCTGGTGTTTTCTCTATGAAATTGACGTGGGCTTGAAGGGTGAGGCCTTTACTACATTGTGTACGGATGTACTCGATTTGGGCTGCCTGGTGAAACAACCTGCAGTCACCAGCACCCTGAGTTCCTTTCCTGAACTTTGATTCCTAGCTAGGTCAACTCGGCCTTCGGAGGCTAGATGGGAACAAACGTGTGAAGCTTGGGGGAAAGACGTTGAACAATGGCCAATATGCTTGTGCTTGTGCGAGGTATAGGAAGGCACTTGCCAACACAGGGTTTTTAACTTACCATAAGCTGTCACTTTGCGCTGAAGCAGGCGGCGTGTGTCTATCACAGCCTGGGAAGCAGGGCCTCAGGGTAGTCTGCCAACAGACTGCCCTCCAGTAATGCCGCTGAGAAAAGGTGGCAAGGCTGATGGAACCCGCTTACAACGAAATGTTTCTCTTCAGCAGAGGAGGTTTTTACCTTACCTTAAGCTGTCCCATTGCGCTGAAGCAGGCGGCGTGTGTGTATCACAGCCTGGGAAGCAGGGCCTCAGGGGAGTCTGCCAACAGACTGCCCTCCAGTATAGCCAGCTGAGAAAAGGTGGCAAGGCTGATGGAACCCGCTTACAACGAAATGTTTCTCTTCAGCAGAGGAGATTTTGCTACCACACGTCAGCAGCTCCTCTCCCTCAGAGTGCTGTTCCTTTGAAGACTAGGAAAAGCCACCACGTTCCCCAGCTTAGGAGAGGCTCTTTTCCTAGTTGGTTTCATCCGTGAGAGCCAGAAGGGCTGATCTCAACCAGTCGGGCTGCACAGCCTGAGTCCTTGGGGTAGGGCAGTCCTGAGCCACTGTGCCTCCTAAGGAATGCAAGCAAAGTTTTCTTGCCACAGGAAAGCACACCGAGGCCTGGTGTTTTCTCTATGAAATTGACGAGGGCTTGAAGGGTGAGGCCTTTACTACATTGTGTACGGATGTACTCGACTTGGGCTGCCTGGTGAAACAACCTGCAGTCACCAGCACCCTGAGTTCCTTTCCTGAACTTTGATTCCTAGCTAGGTCAACTCGGCCTTCGGAGGCTACATGGGAGCAAACGTGTGAAGCTTGTGGGGAAAGCCTTTGACCAATGCCCAATATGCTTTTGCTTGTACGAGGGTTAGGCAGGCACTTGCCAACACAGGGTTTTTACCTTACCTTAAGCTGTCCCTTTGCGCTGAAGCAGGCGGCGTGTGTGTATCACAGCCTGGGAAGCAGGGCCTCAGGGGAGTCCGCCAACAGACTGCCCTCCAGTAATGCCAGCTGAGAAAAGGTGGCAAGGCTGATGGAACCCGCTTACACGAAATGTTCCTCTTCACCAGAGGAGGTTTTTACCTTACCTTAAGCTGTCCCATTGCGCTGAAGCAGGCGGCGTGTGTGTATCACAGCCTGGGAAGCAGGGCCTCAGGGGAGTCTGCCAACAGACTGCCCTCCAGTATAGCCAGCTGAGAAAAGGTGGCAAGGCTGATGGAACCCGCTTACAACGAAATATTTCTCTTCAGCAGAGGAGATTTTGCTACCACACGTCAGCAGCTCCTCTCCCTCAGAGTGCTGTTGCTTTGAAGACTAGGAAAAGCCACCACGTTCCCCAGCTTAGGAGAGGCTCTTTTCCTAGTTGGTTTCATCCGTGAGAGCCAGAAGGGCTGATCTCAACCAGTCGGGCTGCACAGCCTGAGTCCTTGGGGTAGGGCAGTCCTGAGCCACTGTGCCTCCTAAGGAATGCAAGCAAAGTTTCCTTGCCACAGGAAAGCACACCGAGGCCTGGTGTTTTCTCTATGAAATTGACGTGGGCTTGAAGGGTGAGGCCTTTACTATATTGTGGATGGATGTAATCGATTAGGGCTGCCTGGTGAAACAACCTGCGGTCACCAGCACCCTGAGTACCTTTGCTGAACTTTGATTCCTAGCTAGGTCAACTCGGCCTTCGGAGGCTAGATGGGAACAAACGTGTGAAGATTGGGGGAAAGACTTTGAACAATGGCCAATATGCTTATGCTTGTGCGAGGTATAGGAAGGCACTTGCCAACACAGGGTTTTTAACTTACCATAAGCTGTCCCTTTGCGCTGAAGCAGGCGGCGTGTGTGTATCACAGCCTGGGAAGCAGGGCCTCGGGGGAGTCTGCCAACAGACTGCCCTCCAGTAATGCCAGCTGAGAAAAGGTGGCAAGGCTGATGGAACCCGCTTACAACGAAATGTTTCTCTTCAGCAGAGGAGATTTTGCTACCACACGTCAGCAGCTCCTCTCCCTCAGTTCTGTTCCTTTGAAGACTAGGAAAAACCACCACGTTCCCCAGCTTAGGAGAGGCTCTTTTCCTAGTTGGTTTCATCCGTGAGAGCCAGAAGGGCTGATCTCAACCAGTCGGGCTGCACAGCCTGAGTCCTTGGGGTAGGGCAGTCCTGAGCCACTGTGCCTCCTAAGGAATGCAAGCAAAGTTTTCTTGCCACAGGAAAGCACACCGAGGCCTGGTGTTTTCTCTATGAAATTGACGAGGGCTTGAAGGGTGAGGCCTTTACTACATTGTGTACGGATGTACTCGATTTGGGCTGCCTGGTGAAACAACCTGCAGTCACCAGGACCCTGAGTTCCTTTCCTGAACTTTGATTCCTAGCTAGGTCAACTCGGCCTTCGGAGGCTACATGGGAGCAAACGTGTGAAGCTTGTGGGGAAAGCCTTTGACCAATGGCCAATATGCTTTTGCTTGTGCGAGGGTTAGGCAGGCACTTGCCAACACAGGGTTTTTACCTTACCTTAAGCTGTCCCTTTGCGCTGAAGCAGGCGGCGTGTGTCTATCACAGCCTGGGAAGCAGGGCCTCAGGGTAGTCTGCCAACAGACTGCCCTCCAGTAATGCCAGCTGAGAAAAGGTGGCAAGGCTGATGGAACCCGCTTACAACGAAATGTTTCTCTTCAGCAGAGGAGGTTTTTACCTTACCTTAAGCTGTCCCTTTGCGCTGAAGCAGGCGGCGTGTGTCTATCACAGCCTGGGAAGCAGGGCCTCAGGGTAGTCTGCCAACAGACTGCCCTCCAGTATAGCCAGCTGAGAAAAGGTGGCAAGGCTGATGGAACCCGCTTACAACGAAATGTTTCTCTTCAGCAGAGGAGATTTTGCTACCACACGTCAGCAGCTCCTCTCCCTCAGAGTGCTGTTCCTTTGAAGACTAGGAAAAGCCACCACGTTCCCCAGCTTAGGAGAGGCTCTTTTCCTAGTTGGTTTCATCCGTGAGAGCCAGAAGGGCTGATCTCAACCAGTCGGGCTGCACAGCCTGAGTCCTTGGGGTAGGGCAGTCCTGAGCCACTGTGCCTCCTAAGGAATGCAAGCAAAGTTTTCTTGCCACAGGAAAGCACACCGAGGCCTGGTGTTTTCTCTATGAAATTGACGTGGGCTTGAAGGGTGAGGCCTTTACTACATTGTGTACGGATGTACTCGATTTGGGCTGCCTGGTGAAACAACCTGCAGTCACCAGCACCCTGAGTTCCTTTCCTGAACTTTGATTCCTAGCTAGGTCAACTCGGCCTTCGGAGGCTAGATGGGAACAAACGTGTGAAGCTTGGGGGAAAGACGTTGAACAATGGCCAATATGCTTGTGCTTGTGCGAGGTATAGGAAGGCACTTGCCAACACAGGGTTTTTAACTTACCATAAGCTGTCACTTTGCGCTGAAGTAGGCGGCGTGTGTCTATCACAGCCTGGGAAGCAGGGCCTCGGGGGAGTCTGCCAACAGACTGCCCTCCAGTAATGCCAGCTGAGAAAAGGTGGCAAGGCTGATGGAACCCGCTTACAACGAAATGTTTCTCTTCAGCAGAGGAGATTTTGCTACCACACGTCAGCAGCTCCTCTCCCTCAGAGTGCTGTTCCTTTGAAGACTAGGAAAAGCCACCACGTTCCCCAGCTTAGGAGAGGCTCTTTTCCTAGTTGGTTTCATCCGTGAGAGCCAGAAGGGCTGATCTCAACCAGTCGGACTGCACAGCCTGAGTCCTTGGGGTAGGGCAGTCCTGAGCCACTGTGCCTCCTAAGGAATGCAAGCAAAGTTTCCTTGCCACAGGAAAGCACACCGAGGCCTGGTGTTTTCTCTATGAAATTGACGTGGGCTTGAAGGGTGAGGCCTTTACTCTATTGTGTATGGATGTAATCGATTTGGGCTGCCTGGTGAAACAACCTGCGGTCACCAGCACCCTGAGTACCTTTGCTGAACTTTGATTCCTAGCTAGGTCAACTCGGCCTTCGGAGGCTAGATGGGAACAAACGTGTGAAGCTTGGGGGAAAGCCTTTGAACAATGGCCAATATGCTTGTGCTTGTGCGAGGGTTAGGCAGGCACTTGCCAACACAGGGTTTTTACCTTACCTTAAGCTGTCCCTTTGCGCTGAAGCAGGGGGCGTGTGTGTATCACAGCCTGGGAAGCAGGGCCTCAGGGGAGTCCGCCAACAGACTGCCCTCCAGTAATGCCAGCTGAGAAAAGGTGGCAAGGCTGATGGAACCCGCTTACACGAAATTTTTCTCTTCACCAGAGGAGGTTTTTACCTTACCTTAAGCTGTCCCATTGCGCTGAAGCAGGCGGCGTGTGTGTATCACAGCCTGGGAAGCAGGGCCTCAGGGGAGTCTGCCAACAGACTGCCCTCCAGTATAGCCAGCTGAGAAAAGGTGGCAAGGCTGAGGGAACCCGCTTACAACGAAATGTTTCTCTTCAGCAGAGGAGATTTTGCTACCACACGTCAGCAGCTCCTCTCCCTCAGAGTGCTGTTCCTTTGAAGACTAGGAAAAGCCACCACGTTCCCCAGCTTAGGAGAGGCTCTTTTCCTAGTTGGTTTCATCCGTGAGAGCCAGAAGGGCTGATCTCAACCAGTCGGGCTGCACAGCCTGAGTCCTTGGGGTAGGGCAGTCCTGAGCCACTGTGCCTCCTAAGGAATGCAAGCAAAGTTACCTTGCCACAGGAAAGCACACCGAGGCCTGGTGTTTTCTCTATGAAATTGACGTGGGCTTGAAGGGTGAGGCCTTTACTCTATTGTGTATGGATGTAATCGATTTGGGCTGCCTGGTGAAACAACCTGCGGTCACCAGCACCCTGAGTACCTTTGCTGAACTTTGATTCCTAGCTAGGTCAACTCGGCCTTCGGAGGCTAGATGGGAACAAACGTGTGAAGCTTGGGGGAAAGCCTTTGAACAATGGCCAATATGCTTGTGCTTGTGCGAGGTATAGGAAGGCACTTGCCAACACAGGGTTTTTAACTTACCATAAGCTGTCACTTTGCGCTGAAGCAGGCGGCGTGTGTCTATCACAGCCTGGGAAGCAGGGCCTCAGCGTAGTCTGCCAACAGACTGCCCTCCAGTAATGCCGCTGAGAAAAGGTGGCAAGGCTGATGGAACCCGCTTACAACGAAATGTTTCTCTTCAGCAGAGGAGGTTTTTACCTTACCTTAAGCTGTCCCATTGCGCTGAAGCAGGCGGCGTGTGTGTATCACAGCCTGGGAAGCAGGGCCTCAGGGGAGTCTGCCAACAGACTGCCCTCCAGTATAGCCAGCTGAGAAAAGGTGGCAAGGCTGAGGGAACCCGCTTACAACGAAATGTTTCTCTTCAGCAGAGGAGATTTTGCTACCACACGTCAGCAGCTCCTCTCCCTCAGAGTGCTGTTCCTTCGAAGACTAGGAAAAGCCACCACGTTCCCCAGCTTAGGAGAGGCTCTTTTCCTAGTTGGTTTCATCCGTGAGAGCCAGAAGGGCTGATCTCAACCAGTCGGGCTGCACAGCCTGAGTCCTTGGGGTAGGGCAGTCCTGAGCCACTGTGCCTCCTAAGGAATGCAAGCAAAGTTTCCTTGCCACAGGAAAGCACACCGAGGCCTGGTGTTTTCTCTATGAAATTGACGTGGGCTTGAAGGGTGAGGCCTTTACTCTATTGTGTATGGATGTAATCGATTTGGGCTGCCTGGTGAAACAACCTGCGGTCACCAGCACCCTGAGTACCTTTGCTGAACTTTGATTCCTAGCTAGGTCAACTCGGCCTTCGGAGGCTAGATGGGAACAAACGTGTGAAGCTTGGGGGAAAGCCTTTGAACAATGGCCAATATGCTTGTGCTTGTGCGAGGTATAGGAAGGCACTTGCCAACACAGGGTTTTTAACTTACCATAAGCTGTCACTTTGCGCTGAAGCAGGCGGCGTGTGTGTATCACAGCCTGGGAAGCAGGGCCTCAGGGGAGTCTGCCAACAGACTGCCCTCCAGTATAGCCAGCTGAGAAAAGGTGGCAAGGCTGATGGAACCCGCTTACAACGAAATGTTTCTCTTCAGCAGAGGAGATTTTGCTACCACACGTCAGCAGCTCCTCTCCCTCAGAGTGCTGTTCCTTTGAAGACTAGGAAAAGCCACCACGTTCCCCAGCTTAGGAGAGGCTCTTTTCCTAGTTGGTTTCATCCGTGAGAGCCAGAAGGGCTGATCTCAACCAGTCGGGCTGCACAGCCTGAGTCCTTGGGGTAGGGCAGTCCTGAGCCACTGTGCCTCCTAAGGAATGCAAGCAAAGTTTTCTTGCCACAGGAAAGCACACCGAGGCCTGGTGTTTTCTCTATGAAATTGACGTGGGCTTGAAGGGTGAGGCCTTTACTACATTGTTTACGGCTGTACTCGATTTGGGCTGCCTGGTGAAACAACCTGCAGTCACCAGGACCCTGAGTTCCTTTCCTGAACTTTGATTCCTAGCTAGGTCAACTCGGCCTTCGGAGGCTACATGGGAGCAAACGTGTGAAGCTTGTGGGGAAAGCCTTTGACCAATGGCCAATATGCTTTTGCTTGTGCGAGGGTTAGGCAGGCACTTGCCAACACAGGGTTTTTACCTTACCTTAAGCTGTCCCTTTGCGCTGAAGCAGGCGGCGTGTGTGTATCACAGCCTGGGAAGCAGGGCCTCGGGGGAGTCTGCCAACAGACTGCCCTCCAGTAATGCCAGCTGAGAAAAGGTGGCAAGGCTGATGGAACCCGCTTACAACGAAATGTTTCTCTTCAGCAGAGGAGATTTTGCTACCACACGTCAGCAGCTCCTCTCCCTCAGAGTGCTGTTCCTTTGAAGACTAGGAAAAGCCACCACGTTCCCCAGCTTAGGAGAGGCTCTTTTCCTAGTTGGTTTCATCCGTGAGAGCCAGAAGGGCTGATCTCAACCAGTCGGACTGCACAGCCTGAGTCCTTGGGGTAGGGCAGTCCTGAGCCACTGTGCCTCCTAAGGAATGCAAGCAAAGTTTCCTTGCCACAGGAAAGCACACCGAGGCCTGGTGTTTTCTCTATGAAATTGACGTGGGCTTGAAGGGTGAGGCCTTTACTCTATTGTGTATGGATGTAATCGATTTGGGCTGCCTGGTGAAACAACCTGCGGTCACCAGCACCCTGAGTACCTTTGCTGAACTTTGATTCCTAGCTAGGTCAACTCGGCCTTCGGAGGCTAGATGGGAACAAACGTGTGAAGCTTGGGGGAAAGCCTTTGAACAATGGCCAATATGCTTGTGCTTGTGCGAGGGTTAGGCAGGCACTTGCCAACACAGGGTTTTTACCTTACCTTAAGCTGTCCCTTTGCGCTGAAGCAGGGGGCGTGTGTGTATCACAGCCTGGGAAGCAGGGCCTCAGGGGAGTCCGCCAACAGACTGCCCTCCAGTAATGCCAGCTGAGAAAAGGTGGCAAGGCTGATGGAACCCGCTTACACGAAATTTTTCTCTTCACCAGAGGAGGTTTTTACCTTACCTTAAGCTGTCCCATTGCGCTGAAGCAGGCGGCGTGTGTGTATCACAGCCTGGGAAGCAGGGCCTCAGGGGAGTCTGCCAACAGACTGCCCTCCAGTATAGCCAGCTGAGAAAAGGTGGCAAGGCTGAGGGAACCCGCTTACAACGAAATGTTTCTCTTCAGCAGAGGAGATTTTGCTACCACACGTCAGCAGCTCCTCTCCCTCAGAGTGCTGTTCCTTTGAAGACTAGGAAAAGCCACCACGTTCCCCAGCTTAGGAGAGGCTCTTTTCCTAGTTGGTTTCATCCGTGAGAGCCAGAAGGGCTGATCTCAACCAGTCGGGCTGCACAGCCTGAGTCCTTGGGGTAGGGCAGTCCTGAGCCACTGTGCCTCCTAAGGAATGCAAGCAAAGTTTCCTTGCCACAGGAAAGCACACCGAGGCCTGGTGTTTTCTCTATGAAATTGACGTGGGCTTGAAGGGTGAGGCCTTTACTCTATTGTGTATGGATGTAATCGATTTGGGCTGCCTGGTGAAACAACCTGCGGTCACCAGCACCCTGAGTACCTTTGCTGAACTTTGATTCCTAGCTAGGTCAACTCGGCCTTCGGAGGCTAGATGGGAACAAACGTGTGAAGCTTGGGGGAAAGCCTTTGAACAATGGCCAATATGCTTGTGCTTGTGTGAGGTATAGGAAGGCACTTGCCAACACAGGGTTTTTAACTTACCATAAGCTGTCACTTTGCGCTGAAGCAGGCGGCGTGTGTCTATCACAGCCTGGGAAGCAGGGCCTCAGGGTAGTCTGCCAACAGACTGCCCTCCAGTAATGCCAGCTGAGAAAAGGTGGCAAGGCTGATGGAACCCGCTTACAACGAAATGTTTCTCTTCAGCAGAGGAGGTTTTTACCTTACCTTAAGCTGTCCCATTGCGCTGAAGCAGGCGGCGTGTGTGTATCACAGCCTGGGAAGCAGGGCCTCAGGGGAGTCTGCCAACAGACTGCCCTCCAGTAATGCCAGCTGAGAAAAGGTGGCAAGGCTGATGGAACCCGCTTACAACGAAATGTTTCTCTTCAGCAGAGGAGATTTTGCTACCACACGTCAGCAGCTCCTCTCCCTCAGAGTGCTGTTCCTTTGAAGACTAGGAAAAGCCACCACGTTCCCCAGCTTAGGAGAGGCTCTTTTCCTAGTTGGTTTCATCCGTGAGAGCCAGAAGGGCTGATCTCAACCAGTCGGGCTGCACAGCCTGAGTCCTTGGGGTAGGGCAGTCCTGAGCCACTGTGCCTCCTAAGGAATGCAAGCAAAGTTTTCTTGCCACAGGAAAGCACACCGAGGCCTGGTGTTTTCTCTATGAAATTGACGAGGGCTTGAAGGGTGAGGCCTTTACTACATTGTGTACGGATGTACTCGACTTGGGCTGCCTGGTGAAACAACCTGCAGTCACCAGCACCCTGAGTTCCTTTCCTGAACTTTGATTCCTAGCTAGGTCAACTCGGCCTTCGGAGGCTACATGGGAGCAAACGTGTGAAGCTTGTGGGGAAAGCCTTTGACCAATGGCCAATATGCTTTTGCTTGTGCGAGGGTTAGGCAGGCACTTGCCAACACAGGGTTTTTACCTTACCTTAAGCTGTCCCTTTGCGCTGAAGCAGGCGGCGTGTGTGTATCACAGCCTGGGAAGCAGGGCCTCAGGGGAGTCCGCCAACAGACTGCCCTCTAGTAATGCCAGCTGAGAAAAGGTGGCAAGGCTGATGGAACCCGCTTACACGAAATGTTCCTCTTCACCAGAGGAGGTTTTTACCTTACCTTAAGCTGTCCCATTGCGCTGAAGCAGGCGGCGTGTGTGTATCACAGCCTGGGAAGCAGGGCCTCAGGGGAGTCTGCCAACAGAATGCCCTCCAGTATAGCCAGCTGAGAAAAGGTGGCAAGGCTGATGGAACCCGCTTACAACGAAATATTTCTCTTCAGCAGAGGAGATTTTGCTACCACACGTCAGCAGCTCCTCTCCCTCAGAGTGCTGTTCCTTTGAAGACTAGGAAAAGCCACCACGTTCCCCAGCTTAGGAGAGGCTCTTTTCCTAGTTGGTTTCATCCGTGAGAGCCAGAAGGGCTGATCTCAACCAGTCGGGCTGCACAGCCTGAGTCCTTGGGGTAGGGCAGTCCTGAGCCACTGTGCCTCCTAAGGAATGCAAGCAAAGTTTTCTTGCCACAGGAAAGCACACCGAGGCCTGGTGTTTTCTCTATGAAATTGACGTGGGCTTGAAGGGTGAGGCCTTTACTACATTGTGTACGGATGTACTCGATTTGGGCTGCCTGGTGAAACAACCTGCAGTCACCAGCACCCTGAGTTCCTTTCCTGAACTTTGATTCCTAGCTAGGTCAACTCGGCCTTCGGAGGCTACATGGGAGCAAACGTGTGAAGCTTGTGGGGAAAGCCTTTGACCAATGGCCAATATGCTTTTGCTTGTGCGAGGGTTAGGCAGGCACTTGCCAACACAGGGTTTTTACCTTACCTTAAGCTGTCCCTTTGCGCTGAAGCAGGCGGCGTGTGTGTATCACAGCCTGGGAAGCAGGGCCTCGGGGGAGTCTGCCAACAGACTGCCCTCCAGTAATGCCAGCTGAGAAAAGGTGGCAAGGCTGATGGAACCCGCTTACAACGAAATGTTTCTCTTCAGCAGAGGAGATTTTGCTACCACACGTCAGCAGCTCCTCTCCCTCAGAGTGCTGTTCCTTTGAAGACTAGGAAAAGCCACCACGTTCCCCAGCTTAGGAGAGGCTCTTTTCCTAGTTGGTTTCATCCGTGAGAGCCAGAAGGGCTGATCTCAACCAGTCGGACTGCACAGCCTGAGTCCTTGGGGTAGGGCAGTCCTGAGCCACTGTGCCTCCTAAGGAATGCAAGCAAAGTTTCCTTGCCACAGGAAAGCACACCGAGGCCTGGTGTTTTCTCTATGAAATTGACGTGGGCTTGAAGGGTGAGGCCTTTACTCTATTGTGTATGGATGTAATCGATTTGGGCTGCCTGGTGAAACAACCTGCGGTCACCAGCACCCTGAGTACCTTTGCTGAACTTTGATTCCTAGCTAGGTCAACTCGGCCTTCGGAGGCTAGATGGGAACAAACGTGTGAAGCTTGGGGGAAAGCCTTTGAACAATGGCCAATATGCTTGTGCTTGTGCGAGGGTTAGGCAGGCACTTGCCAACACAGGGTTTTTACCTTACCTTAAGCTGTCCCTTTGCGCTGAAGCAGGGGGCGTGTGTGTATCACAGCCTGGGAAGCAGGGCCTCAGGGGAGTCCGCCAACAGACTGCCCTCCAGTAATGCCAGCTGAGAAAAGGTGGCAAGGCTGATGGAACCCGCTTACACGAAATTTTTCTCTTCACCAGAGGAGGTTTTTACCTTACCTTAAGCTGTCCCATTGCGCTGAAGCAGGCGGCGTGTGTGTATCACAGCCTGGGAAGCAGGGCCTCAGGGGAGTCTGCCAACAGACTGCCCTCCAGTATAGCCAGCTGAGAAAAGGTGGCAAGGCTGAGGGAACCCGCTTACAACGAAATGTTTCTCTTCAGCAGAGGAGATTTTGCTACCACACGTCAGCAGCTCCTCTCCCTCAGAGTGCTGTTCCTTTGAAGACTAGGAAAAGCCACCACGTTCCCCAGCTTAGGAGAGGCTCTTTTCCTAGTTGGTTTCATCCGTGAGAGCCAGAAGGGCTGATCTCAACCAGTCGGGCTGCACAGCCTGAGTCCTTGGGGTAGGGCAGTCCTGAGCCACTGTGCCTCCTAAGGAATGCAAGCAAAGTTTCCTTGCCACAGGAAAGCACACCGAGGCCTGGTGTTTTCTCTATGAAATTGACGTGGGCTTGAAGGGTGAGGCCTTTACTCTATTGTGTATGGATGTAATCGATTTGGGCTGCCTGGTGAAACAACCTGCGGTCACCAGCACCCTGAGTACCTTTGCTGAACTTTGATTCCTAGCTAGGTCAACTCGGCCTTCGGAGGCTAGATGGGAACAAACGTGTGAAGCTTGGGGGAAAGCCTTTGAACAATGGCCAATATGCTTGTGCTTGTGTGAGGTATAGGAAGGCACTTGCCAACACAGGGTTTTTAACTTACCATAAGCTGTCACTTTGCGCTGAAGCAGGCGGCGTGTGTCTATCACAGCCTGGGAAGCAGGGCCTCAGGGTAGTCTGCCAACAGACTGCCCTCCAGTAATGCCAGCTGAGAAAAGGTGGCAAGGCTGATGGAACCCGCTTACAACGAAATGTTTCTCTTCAGCAGAGGAGGTTTTTACCTTACCTTAAGCTGTCCCATTGCGCTGAAGCAGGCGGCGTGTGTGTATCACAGCCTGGGAAGCAGGGCCTCAGGGGAGTCTGCCAACAGACTGCCCTCCAGTAATGCCAGCTGAGAAAAGGTGGCAAGGCTGATGGAACCCGCTTACAACGAAATGTTTCTCTTCAGCAGAGGAGATTTTGCTACCACACGTCAGCAGCTCCTCTCCCTCAGAGTGCTGTTCCTTTGAAGACTAGGAAAAGCCACCACGTTCCCCAGCTTAGGAGAGGCTCTTTTCCTAGTTGGTTTCATCCGTGAGAGCCAGAAGGGCTGATCTCAACCAGTCGGGCTGCACAGCCTGAGTCCTTGGGGTAGGGCAGTCCTGAGCCACTGTGCCTCCTAAGGAATGCAAGCAAAGTTTTCTTGCCACAGGAAAGCACACCGAGGCCTGGTGTTTTCTCTATGAAATTGACGAGGGCTTGAAGGGTGAGGCCTTTACTACATTGTGTACGGATGTACTCGACTTGGGCTGCCTGGTGAAACAACCTGCAGTCACCAGCACCCTGAGTTCCTTTCCTGAACTTTGATTCCTAGCTAGGTCAACTCGGCCTTCGGAGGCTACATGGGAGCAAACGTGTGAAGCTTGTGGGGAAAGCCTTTGACCAATGGCCAATATGCTTTTGCTTGTGCGAGGGTTAGGCAGGCACTTGCCAACACAGGGTTTTTACCTTACCTTAAGCTGTCCCTTTGCGCTGAAGCAGGCGGCGTGTGTGTATCACAGCCTGGGAAGCAGGGCCTCAGGGGAGTCCGCCAACAGACTGCCCTCTAGTAATGCCAGCTGAGAAAAGGTGGCAAGGCTGATGGAACCCGCTTACACGAAATGTTCCTCTTCACCAGAGGAGGTTTTTACCTTACCTTAAGCTGTCCCATTGCGCTGAAGCAGGCGGCGTGTGTGTATCACAGCCTGGGAAGCAGGGCCTCAGGGGAGTCTGCCAACAGAATGCCCTCCAGTATAGCCAGCTGAGAAAAGGTGGCAAGGCTGATGGAACCCGCTTACAACGAAATATTTCTCTTCAGCAGAGGAGATTTTGCTACCACACGTCAGCAGCTCCTCTCCCTCAGAGTGCTGTTCCTTTGAAGACTAGGAAAAGCCACCACGTTCCCCAGCTTAGGAGAGGCTCTTTTCCTAGTTGGTTTCATCCGTGAGAGCCAGAAGGGCTGATCTCAACCAGTCGGGCTGCACAGCCTGAGTCCTTGGGGTAGGGCAGTCCTGAGCCACTGTGCCTCCTAAGGAATGCAAGCAAAGTTTTCTTGCCACAGGAAAGCACACCGAGGCCTGGTGTTTTCTCTATGAAATTGACGTGGGCTTGAAGGGTGAGGCCTTTACTACATTGTGTACGGATGTACTCGATTTGGGCTGCCTGGTGAAACAACCTGCAGTCACCAGCACCCTGAGTTCCTTTCCTGAACTTTGATTCCTAGCTAGGTCAACTCGGCCTTCGGAGGCTACATGGGAGCAAACGTGTGAAGCTTGTGGGGAAAGCCTTTGACCAATGGCCAATATGCTTTTGCTTGTGCGAGGGTTAGGCAGGCACTTGCCAACACAGGGTTTTTACCTTACCTTAAGCTGTCCCTTTGCGCTGAAGCAGGCGGCGTGTGTGTATCACAGCCTGGGAAGCAGGGCCTCAGGGGAGTCTGCCAACAGACTGCCCTCCAGTAATGCCAGCTGAGAAAAGGTGGCAAGGCTGATGGAACCCGCTTACAACGAAATGTTTCTCTTCAGCAGAGGAGGTTTTTACCTTACCTTAAGCTGTCCCATTGCGCTGAAGCAGGCGGCGTGTGTGTATCACAGCCTGGGAAGCAGGGCCTCAGGGGAGTCTGCCAACAGACTGCCCTCCAGTAATGCCAGCTGAGAAAAGGTGGCAAGGCTGATGGAACCCGCTTACAACGAAATGTTTCTCTTCAGCAGAGGAGATTTTGCTACCACACGTCAGCAGCTCCTCTCCCTCAGTTCTGTTCCTTTGAAGACTAGGAAAAACCACCACGTTCCCCAGCTTAGGAGAGGCTCTTTTCCTAGTTGGTTTCATCCGTGAGAGCCAGAAGGGCTGATCTCAACCAGTCGGGCTGCACAGCCTGAGTCCTTGGGGTAGGGCAGTCCTGAGCCACTGTGCCTCCTAAGGAATGCAAGCAAAGTTTTCTTGCCACAGGAAAGCACACCGAGGCCTGGTGTTTTCTCTATGAAATTGACGAGGGCTTGAAGGGTGAGGCCTTTACTACATTGTGTACGGATGTACTCGATTTGGGCTGCCTGGTGAAACAACCTGCAGTCACCAGGAGCCTGAGTTCCTTTCCTGAACTTTGATTCCTAGCTAGGTCAACTCGGCCTTCGGAGGCTACATGGGAGCAAACGTGTGAAGCTTGTGGGGAAAGCCTTTGACCAATGGCCAATATGCTTTTGCTTGTGCGAGGGTTAGGCAGGCACTTGCCAACACAGGGTTTTTACCTTACCTTAAGCTGTCCCTTTGCGCTGAAGCAGGCGGCGTGTGTCTATCACAGCCTGGGAAGCAGGGCCTCAGGGTAGTCTGCCAACAGACTGCCCTCCAGTAATGCCAGCTGAGAAAAGGTGGCAAGGCTGATGGAACCCGCTTACAACGAAATGTTTCTCTTCAGCAGAGGAGGTTTTTACCTTACCTTAAGCTGTCCCTTTGCGCTGAAGCAGGCGGCGTGTGTCTATCACAGCCTGGGAAGCAGGGCCTCAGGGTAGTCTGCCAACAGACTGCCCTCCAGTATAGCCAGCTGAGAAAAGGTGGCAAGGCTGATGGAACCCGCTTACAACGAAATGTTTCTCTTCAGCAGAGGAGATTTTGCTACCACACGTCAGCAGCTCCTCTCCCTCAGAGTGCTGTTCCTTTGAAGACTAGGAAAAGCCACCACGTTCCCCAGCTTAGGAGAGGCTCTTTTCCTAGTTGGTTTCATCCGTGAGAGCCAGAAGGGCTGATCTCAACCAGTCGGGCTGCACAGCCTGAGTCCTTGGGGTAGGGCAGTCCTGAGCCACTGTGCCTCCTAAGGAATGCAAGCAAAGTTTTCTTGCCACAGGAAAGCACACCGAGGCCTGGTGTTTTCTCTATGAAATTGACGTGGGCTTGAAGGGTGAGGCCTTTACTACATTGTGTACGGATGTACTCGATTTGGGCTGCCTGGTGAAACAACCTGCAGTCACCAGCACCCTGAGTTCCTTTCCTGAACTTTGATTCCTAGCTAGGTCAACTCGGCCTTCGGAGGCTAGATGGGAACAAACGTGTGAAGCTTGGGGGAAAGACGTTGAACAATGGCCAATATGCTTGTGCTTGTGCGAGGTATAGGAAGGCACTTGCCAACACAGGGTTTTTAACTTACCATAAGCTGTCACTTTGCGCTGAAGTAGGCGGCGTGTGTTTATCACAGCCTGGGAAGCAGGGCCTCAGCGTAGTCTGCCAACAGACTGCCCTCCAGTAATGCCGCTGAGAAAAGGTGGCAAGGCTGATGGAACCCGCTTACAACAAAATGTTTCTCTTCAGCAGAGGAGGTTTTTACCTTACCTTAAGCTGTCCCATTGCGCTGAAGCAGGCGGCGTGTGTGTATCACAGCCTGGGAAGCAGGGCCTCAGGGGAGTCTGCCAACAGACTGCCCTCCAGTATAGCCAGCTGAGAAAAGGTGGCAAGGCTGATGGAACCCGCTTACAACGAAATGTTTCTCTTCAGCAGAGGAGATTTTGCTACCACACGTCAGCAGCTCCTCTCCCTCAGAGTGCTGTTCCTTTGAAGACTAGGAAAAGCCACCACGTTCCCCAGCTTAGGAGAGGCTCTTTTCCTAGTTGGTTTCATCCGTGAGAGCCAGAAGGGCTGATCTCAACCAGTCGGGCTGCACAGCCTGAGTCCTTGGGGTAGGGCAGTCCTGAGCCACTGTGCCTCCTAAGGAATGCAAGCAAAGTTTTCTTGCCACAGGAAAGCACACCGAGGCCTGGTGTTTTCTCTATGAAATTGACGTGGGCTTGAAGGGTGAGGCCTTTACTACATTGTTTACGGCTGTACTCGATTTGGGCTGCCTGGTGAAAAAACCTGCAGTCACCAGGACCCTGAGTTCCTTTCCTGAACTTTGATTCCTAGCTAGGTCAACTCGGCCTTCGGAGGCTACATGGGAGCAAACGTGTGAAGCTTGTGGGGAAAGCCTTTGACCAATGGCCAATATGCTTTTGCTTGTGCGAGGGTTAGGCAGGCACTTGCCAACACAGGGTTTTTACCTTACCTTAAGCTGTCCCTTTGCGCTGAAGCAGGCGGCGTGTGTGTATCACAGCCTGGGAAGCAGGGCCTCGGGGGAGTCTGCCAACAGACTGCCCTCCAGTAATGCCAGCTGAGAAAAGGTGGCAAGGCTGATGGAACCCGCTTACAACGAAATGTTTCTCTTCAGCAGAGGAGATTTTGCTACCACACGTCAGCAGCTCCTCTCCCTCAGAGTGCTGTTCCTTTGAAGACTAGGAAAAGCCACCACGTTCCCCAGCTTAGGAGAGGCTCTTTTCCTAGTTGGTTTCATCCGTGAGAGCCAGAAGGGCTGATCTCAACCAGTCGGACTGCACAGCCTCAGTCCTTGGGGTAGGGCAGTCCTGAGCCACTGTGCCTCCTAAGGAATGCAAGCAAAGTTTCCTTGCCACAGGAAAGCACACCGAGGCCTGGTGTTTTCTCTATGAAATTGACGTGGGCTTGAAGGGTGAGGCCTTTACTCTATTGTGTATGGATGTAATCGATTTGGGCTGCCTGGTGAAACAACCTGCGGTCACCAGCACCCTGAGTACCTTTGCTGAACTTTGATTCCTAGCTAGGTCAACTCGGCCTTCGGAGGCTAGATGGGAACAAACGTGTGAAGCTTGGGGGAAAGCCTTTGAACAATGGCCAATATGCTTGTGCTTGTGCGAGGGTTAGGCAGGCACTTGCCAACACAGGGTTTTTACCTTACCTTAAGCTGTCCCTTTGCGCTGAAGCAGGCGGCGTGTGTGTATCACAGCCTGGGAAGCAGGGCCTCAGGGGAGTCCGCCAACAGACTGCCCTCCAGTAATGCCAGCTGAGAAAAGGTGGCAAGGCTGATGGAACCCGCTTACACGAAATTTTTCTCTTCACCAGAGGAGGTTTTTACCTTACCTTAAGCTGTCCCATTGCGCTGAAGCAGGCGGCGTGTGTGTATCACAGCCTGGGAAGCAGGGCCTCAGGGGAGTCTGCCAACAGACTGCCCTCCAGTATAGCCAGCTGAGAAAAGGTGGCAAGGCTGAGGGAACCCGCTTACAACGAAATGTTTCTCTTCAGCAGAGGAGATTTTGCTACCACACGTCAGCAGCTCCTCTCCCTCAGAGTGCTGTTCCTTTGAAGACTAGGAAAAGCCACCACGTTCCCCAGCTTAGGAGAGGCTCTTTTCCTAGTTGGTTTCATCCGTGAGAGCCAGAAGGGCTGATCTCAACCAGTCGGGCTGCACAGCCTGAGTCCTTGGGGTAGGGCAGTCCTGAGCCACTGTGCCTCCTAAGGAATGCAAGCAAAGTTTTCTTGCCACAGGAAAGCACACCGAGGCCTGGTGTTTTCTCTATGAAATTGACGAGGGCTTGAAGGGTGAGGCCTTTACTACATTGTGTACGGATGTACTCGATTTGGGCTGCCTGGTGAAACAACCTGCAGTCACCAGGAGCCTGAGTTCCTTTCCTGAACTTTGATTCCTAGCTAGGTCAACTCGGCCTTCGGAGGCTACATGGGAGCAAACGTGTGAAGCTTGTGGGGAAAGCCTTTGACCAATGGCCAATATGCTTTTGCTTGTGCGAGGGTTAGGCAGGCACTTGCCAACACAGGGTTTTTACCTTACCTTAAGCTGTCCCTTTGCGCTGAAGCAGGCGGCGTGTGTCTATCACAGCCTGGGAAGCAGGGCCTCAGGGTAGTCTGCCAACAGACTGCCCTCCAGTAATGCCAGCTGAGAAAAGGTGGCAAGGCTGATGGAACCCGCTTACAACGAAATGTTTCTCTTCAGCAGAGGAGGTTTTTACCTTACCTTAAGCTGTCCCTTTGCGCTGAAGCAGGCGGCGTGTGTCTATCACAGCCTGGGAAGCAGGGCCTCAGGGTAGTCTGCCAACAGACTGCCCTCCAGTATAGCCAGCTGAGAAAAGGTGGCAAGGCTGATGGAACCCGCTTACAACGAAATGTTTCTCTTCAGCAGAGGAGATTTTGCTACCACACGTCAGCAGCTCCTCTCCCTCAGAGTGCTGTTCCTTTGAAGACTAGGAAAAGCCACCACGTTCCCCAGCTTAGGAGAGGCTCTTTTCCTAGTTGGTTTCATCCGTGAGAGCCAGAAGGGCTGATCTCAACCAGTCGGGCTGCACAGCCTGAGTCCTTGGGGTAGGGCAGTCCTGAGCCACTGTGCCTCCTAAGGAATGCAAGCAAAGTTTTCTTGCCACAGGAAAGCACACCGAGGCCTGGTGTTTTCTCTATGAAATTGACGTGGGCTTGAAGGGTGAGGCCTTTACTACATTGTGTACGGATGTACTCGATTTGGGCTGCCTGGTGAAACAACCTGCAGTCACCAGCACCCTGAGTTCCTTTCCTGAACTTTGATTCCTAGCTAGGTCAACTCGGCCTTCGGAGGCTAGATGGGAACAAACGTGTGAAGCTTGGGGGAAAGACGTTGAACAATGGCCAATATGCTTGTGCTTGTGCGAGGTATAGGAAGGCACTTGCCAACACAGGGTTTTTAACTTACCATAAGCTGTCACTTTGCGCTGAAGTAGGCGGCGTGTGTTTATCACAGCCTGGGAAGCAGGGCCTCAGCGTAGTCTGCCAACAGACTGCCCTCCAGTAATGCCGCTGAGAAAAGGTGGCAAGGCTGATGGAACCCGCTTACAACAAAATGTTTCTCTTCAGCAGAGGAGGTTTTTACCTTACCTTAAGCTGTCCCATTGCGCTGAAGCAGGCGGCGTGTGTGTATCACAGCCTGGGAAGCAGGGCCTCAGGGGAGTCTGCCAACAGACTGCCCTCCAGTATAGCCAGCTGAGAAAAGGTGGCAAGGCTGATGGAACCCGCTTACAACGAAATGTTTCTCTTCAGCAGAGGAGATTTTGCTACCACACGTCAGCAGCTCCTCTCCCTCAGAGTGCTGTTCCTTTGAAGACTAGGAAAAGCCACCACGTTCCCCAGCTTAGGAGAGGCTCTTTTCCTAGTTGGTTTCATCCGTGAGAGCCAGAAGGGCTGATCTCAACCAGTCGGGCTGCACAGCCTGAGTCCTTGGGGTAGGGCAGTCCTGAGCCACTGTGCCTCCTAAGGAATGCAAGCAAAGTTTTCTTGCCACAGGAAAGCACACCGAGGCCTGGTGTTTTCTCTATAAAATTGACGTGGGCTTGAAGGGTGAGGCCTTTACTACATTGTTTACGGCTGTACTCGATTTGGGCTGCCTGGTGAAAAAACCTGCAGTCACCAGGACCCTGAGTTCCTTTCCTGAACTTTGATTCCTAGCTAGGTCAACTCGGCCTTCGGAGGCTACATGGGAGCAAACGTGTGAAGCTTGTGGGGAAAGCCTTTGACCAATGGCCAATATGCTTTTGCTTGTGCGAGGGTTAGGCAGGCACTTGCCAACACAGGGTTTTTACCTTACCTTAAGCTGTCCCTTTGCGCTGAAGCAGGCGGCGTGTGTGTATCACAGCCTGGGAAGCAGGGCCTCGGGGGAGTCTGCCAACAGACTGCCCTCCAGTAATGCCAGCTGAGAAAAGGTGGCAAGGCTGATGGAACCCGCTTACAACGAAATGTTTCTCTTCAGCAGAGGAGATTTTGCTACCACACGTCAGCAGCTCCTCTCCCTCAGAGTGCTGTTCCTTTGAAGACTAGGAAAAGCCACCACGTTCCCCAGCTTAGGAGAGGCTCTTTTCCTAGTTGGTTTCATCCGTGAGAGCCAGAAGGGCTGATCTCAACCAGTCGGACTGCACAGCCTCAGTCCTTGGGGTAGGGCAGTCCTGAGCCACTGTGCCTCCTAAGGAATGCAAGCAAAGTTTCCTTGCCACAGGAAAGCACACCGAGGCCTGGTGTTTTCTCTATGAAATTGACGTGGGCTTGAAGGGTGAGGCCTTTACTCTATTGTGTATGGATGTAATCGATTTGGGCTGCCTGGTGAAACAACCTGCGGTCACCAGCACCCTGAGTACCTTTGCTGAACTTTGATTCCTAGCTAGGTCAACTCGGCCTTCGGAGGCTAGATGGGAACAAACGTGTGAAGCTTGGGGGAAAGCCTTTGAACAATGGCCAATATGCTTGTGCTTGTGCGAGGGTTAGGCAGGCACTTGCCAACACAGGGTTTTTACCTTACCTTAAGCTGTCCCTTTGCGCTGAAGCAGGCGGCGTGTGTGTATCACAGCCTGGGAAGCAGGGCCTCAGGGGAGTCCGCCAACAGACTGCCCTCCAGTAATGCCAGCTGAGAAAAGGTGGCAAGGCTGATGGAACCCGCTTACACGAAATTTTTCTCTTCACCAGAGGAGGTTTTTACCTTACCTTAAGCTGTCCCATTGCGCTGAAGCAGGCGGCGTGTGTGTATCACAGCCTGGGAAGCAGGGCCTCAGGGGAGTCTGCCAACAGACTGCCCTCCAGTATAGCCAGCTGAGAAAAGGTGGCAAGGCTGAGGGAACCCGCTTACAACGAAATGTTTCTCTTCAGCAGAGGAGATTTTGCTACCACACGTCAGCAGCTCCTCTCCCTCAGAGTGCTGTTCCTTTGAAGACTAGGAAAAGCCACCACGTTCCCCAGCTTAGGAGAGGCTCTTTTCCTAGTTGGTTTCATCCGTGAGAGCCAGAAGGGCTGATCTCAACCAGTCGGGCTGCACAGCCTGAGTCCTTGGGGTAGGGCAGTCCTGAGCCACTGTGCCTCCTAAGGAATGCAAGCAAAGTTACCTTGCCACAGGAAAGCACACCGAGGCCTGGTGTTTTCTCTATGAAATTGACGTGGGCTTGAAGGGTGAGGCCTTTACTCTATTGTGTATGGATGTAATCGATTTGGGCTGCCTGGTGAAACAACCTGCAGTCACCAGCACCCTGAGTTCCTTTCCTGAACTTTGATTCCTAGCTAGGTCAACTCGGCCTTCGGAGGCTAGATGGGAACAAACGTGTGAAGCTTGGGGGAAAGCCTTTGAACAATGGCCAATATGCTTGTGCTTGTGCGAGGTATAGGAAGGCACTTGCCAACACAGGGTTTTTAACTTACCATAAGCTGTCACTTTGCGCTGAAGCAGGCGGCGTGTGTCTATCACAGCCTGGGAAGCAGGGCCTCAGCGTAGTCTGCCAACAGACTGCCCTCCAGTAATGCCGCTGAGAAAAGGTGGCAAGGCTGATGGAACCCGCTTACAACGAAATGTTTCTCTTCAGCAGAGGAGGTTTTTACCTTACCTTAAGCTGTCCCATTGCGCTGAAGCAGGCGGCGTGTGTGTATCACAGCCTGGGAAGCAGGGCCTCAGGGGAGTCTGCCAACAGACTGCCCTCCAGTATAGCCAGCTGAGAAAAGGTGGCAAGGCTGATGGAACCCGCTTACAACGAAATGTTTCTCTTCAGCAGAGGAGATTTTGCTACCACACGTCAGCAGCTCCTCTCCCTCAGAGTGCTGTTCCTTTGAAGACTAGGAAAAGCCACCACGTTCCCCAGCTTTGGAGAGGCTCTTTTCCTAGTTGGTTTCATCCGTGAGAGCCAGAAGGGCTGATCTCAACCAGTCGGGCTGCACAGCCTGAGTCCTTGGGGTAGGGCAGTCCTGAGCCACTGTGCCTCCTAAGGAATGCAAGCAAAGTTTTCTTGCCACAGGAAAGCACACCGAGGCCTGGTGTTTTCTCTATGAAATTGACGTGGGCTTGAAGGGTGAGGCCTTTACTACATTGTTTACGGCTGTACTCGATTTGGGCTGCCTGGTGAAACAACCTGCAGTCACCAGGACCCTGAGTTCCTTTCCTGAACTTTGATTCCTAGCTAGGTCAACTCGGCCTTCGGAGGCTACATGGGAGCAAACGTGTGAAGCTTGTGGGGAAAGCCTTTGACCAATGGCCAATATGCTTTTGCTTGTGCGAGGGTTAGGCAGGCACTTGCCAACACAGGGTTTTTACCTTACCTTAAGCTGTCCCTTTGCGCTGAAGCAGGCGGCGTGTGTGTATCACAGCCTGGGAAGCAGGGCCTCGGGGGAGTCTGCCAACAGACTGCCCTCCAGTAATGCCAGCTGAGAAAAGGTGGCAAGGCTGATGGAACCCGCTTACAACGAAATGTTTCTCTTCAGCAGAGGAGATTTTGCTACCACACGTCAGCAGCTCCTCTCCCTCAGAGTGCTGTTCCTTTGAAGACTAGGAAAAGCCACCACGTTCCCCAGCTTAGGAGAGGCTCTTTTCCTAGTTGGTTTCATCCGTGAGAGCCAGAAGGGCTGATCTCAACCAGTCGGACTGCACAGCCTGAGTCCTTGGGGTAGGGCAGTCCTGAGCCACTGTGCCTCCTAAGGAATGCAAGCAAAGTTTCCTTGCCACAGGAAAGCACACCGAGGCCTGGTGTTTTCTCTATGAAATTGACGTGGGCTTGAAGGGTGAGGCCTTTACTCTATTGTGTATGGATGTAATCGATTTGGGCTGCCTGGTGAAACAACCTGCGGTCACCAGCACCCTGAGTACCTTTGCTGAACTTTGATTCCTAGCTAGGTCAACTCGGCCTTCGGAGGCTAGATGGGAACAAACGTGTGAAGCTTGGGGGAAAGCCTTTGAACAATGGCCAATATGCTTGTGCTTGTGCGAGGGTTAGGCAGGCACTTGCCAACACAGGGTTTTTACCTTACCTTAAGCTGTCCCTTTGCGCTGAAGCAGGCGGCGTGTGTGTATCACAGCCTGGGAAGCAGGGCCTCAGGGGAGTCCGCCAACAGACTGCCCTCCAGTAATGCCAGCTGAGAAAAGGTGGCAAGGCTGATGGAACCCGCTTACACGAAATTTTTCTCTTCACCAGAGGAGGTTTTTACCTTACCTTAAGCTGTCCCATTGCGCTGAAGCAGGCGGCGTGTGTGTATCACAGCCTGGGAAGCAGGGCCTCAGGGGAGTCTGCCAACAGACTGCCCTCCAGTATAGCCAGCTGAGAAAAGGTGGCAAGGCTGAGGGAACCCGCTTACAACGAAATGTTTCTCTTCAGCAGAGGAGATTTTGCTACCACACGTCAGCAGCTCCTCTCCCTCAGAGTGCTGTTCCTTTGAAGACTAGGAAAAGCCACCACGTTCCCCAGCTTAGGAGAGGCTCTTTTCCTAGTTGGTTTCATCCGTGAGAGCCAGAAGGGCTGATCTCAACCAGTCGGGCTGCACAGCCTGAGTCCTTGGGGTAGGGCAGTCCTGAGCCACTGTGCCTCCTAAGGAATGCAAGCAAAGTTTTCTTGCCACAGGAAAGCACACCGAGGCCTGGTGTTTTCTCTATGAAATTGACGTGGGCTTGAAGGGTGAGGCCTTTACTACATTGTTTACGGCTGTACTCGATTTGGGCTGCCTGGTGAAACAACCTGCAGTCACCAGGACCCTGAGTTCCTTTCCTGAACTTTGATTCCTAGCTAGGTCAACTCGGCCTTCGGAGGCTACATGGGAGCAAACGTGTGAAGCTTGTGGGGAAAGCCTTTGACCAATGGCCAATATGCTTTTGCTTGTGCGAGGGTTAGGCAGGCACTTGCCAACACAGGGTTTTTACCTTACCTTAAGCTGTCCCTTTGCGCTGAAGCAGGCGGCGTGTGTGTATCACAGCCTGGGAAGCAGGGCCTCGGGGGAGTCTGCCAACAGACTGCCCTCCAGTAATGCCAGCTGAGAAAAGGTGGCAAGGCTGATGGAACCCGCTTACAACGAAATGTTTCTCTTCAGCAGAGGAGATTTTGCTACCACACGTCAGCAGCTCCTCTCCCTCAGAGTGCTGTTCCTTTGAAGACTAGGAAAAGCCACCACGTTCCCCAGCTTAGGAGAGGCTCTTTTCCTAGTTGGTTTCATCCGTGAGAGCCAGAAGGGCTGATCTCAACCAGTCGGACTGCACAGCCTGAGTCCTTGGGGTAGGGCAGTCCTGAGCCACTGTGCCTCCTAAGGAATGCAAGCAAAGTTTCCTTGCCACAGGAAAGCACACCGAGGCCTGGTGTTTTCTCTATGAAATTGACGTGGGCTTGAAGGGTGAGGCCTTTACTCTATTGTGTATGGATGTAATCGATTTGGGCTGCCTGGTGAAACAACCTGCGGTCACCAGCACCCTGAGTACCTTTGCTGAACTTTGATTCCTAGCTAGGTCAACTCGGCCTTCGGAGGCTAGATGGGAACAAACGTGTGAAGCTTGGGGGAAAGCCTTTGAACAATGGCCAATATGCTTGTGCTTGTGCGAGGGTTAGGCAGGCACTTGCCAACACAGGGTTTTTACCTTACCTTAAGCTGTCCCTTTGCGCTGAAGCAGGGGGCGTGTGTGTATCACAGCCTGGGAAGCAGGGCCTCAGGGGAGTCCGCCAACAGACTGCCCTCCAGTAATGCCAGCTGAGAAAAGGTGGCAAGGCTGATGGAACCCGCTTACACGAAATTTTTCTCTTCACCAGAGGAGGTTTTTACCTTACCTTAAGCTGTCCCATTGCGCTGAAGCAGGCGGCGTGTGTGTATCACAGCCTGGGAAGCAGGGCCTCAGGGGAGTCTGCCAACAGACTGCCCTCCAGTATAGCCAGCTGAGAAAAGGTGGCAAGGCTGAGGGAACCCGCTTACAACGAAATGTTTCTCTTCAGCAGAGGAGATTTTGCTACCACACGTCAGCAGCTCCTCTCCCTCAGAGTGCTGTTCCTTTGAAGACTAGGAAAAGCCACCACGTTCCCCAGCTTAGGAGAGGCTCTTTTCCTAGTTGGTTTCATCCGTGAGAGCCAGAAGGGCTGATCTCAACCAGTCGGGCTGCACAGCCTGAGTCCTTGGGGTAGGGCAGTCCTGAGCCACTGTGCCTCCTAAGGAATGCAAGCAAAGTTTCCTTGCCACAGGAAAGCACACCGAGGCCTGGTGTTTTCTCTATGAAATTGACGTGGGCTTGAAGGGTGAGGCCTTTACTCTATTGTGTATGGATGTAATCGATTTGGGCTGCCTGGTGAAACAACCTGCGGTCACCAG
Organism: Eubalaena glacialis; assembly: GCF_028564815.1. Taxonomy (NCBI): domain Eukaryota; kingdom Metazoa; phylum Chordata; class Mammalia; order Artiodactyla; family Balaenidae; genus Eubalaena; species Eubalaena glacialis. Next base: position 367,424 of record NW_026871271.1, read on the forward strand.
CACCCTGAGTACCTTTGCTGAACTTTGATTCCTAGCTAGGTCAACTCGGCCTTCGGAGGCTAGATGGGAACAAACGTGTGAAGCTTGGGGGAAAGCCTTTGAACAATGGCCAATATGCTTGTGCTTGTGTGAGGTATAGGAAGGCACTTGCCAACACAGGGTTTTTAACTTACCATAAGCTGTCACTTTGCGCTGAAGCAGGCGGCGTGTGTCTATCACAGCCTGGGAAGCAGGGCCTCAGGGTAGTCTGCCAACAGACTGCCCTCCAGTAATGCCAGCTGAGAAAAGGTGGCAAGGCTGATGGAACCCGCTTACAACGAAATGTTTCTCTTCAGCAGAGGAGGTTTTTACCTTACCTTAAGCTGTCCCATTGCGCTGAAGCAGGCGGCGTGTGTGTATCACAGCCTGGGAAGCAGGGCCTCAGGGGAGTCTGCCAACAGACTGCCCTCCAGTAATGCCAGCTGAGAAAAGGTGGCAAGGCTGATGGAACCCGCTTACAACGAAATGTTTCTCTTCAGCAGAGGAGATTTTGCTACCACACGTCAGCAGCTCCTCTCCGTCAGAGTGCTGTTCCTTTGAAGACTAGGAAAAGCCACCACGTTCCCCAGCTTAGGAGAGGCTCTTTTCCTAGTTGGTTTCATCCGTGAGAGCCAGAAGGGCTGATCTCAACCAGTCGGGCTGCACAGCCTGAGTCCTTGGGGTAGGGCAGTCCTGAGCCACTGTGCCTCCTAAGGAATGCAAGCAAAGTTTTCTTGCCACAGGAAAGCACACCGAGGCCTGGTGTTTTCTCTATGAAATTGACGAGGGCTTGAAGGGTGAGGCCTTTACTACATTGTGTACGGATGTACTCGACTTGGGCTGCCTGGTGAAACAACCTGCAGTCACCAGCACCCTGAGTTCCTTTCCTGAACTTTGATTCCTAGCTAGGTCAACTCGGCCTTCGGAGGCTACATGGGAGCAAACGTGTGAAGCTTGTGGGGAAAGCCTTTGACCAATGGCCAATATGCTTTTGCTTGTGCGAGGGTTAGGCAGGCACTTGCCAACACAGGGTTTTTACCTTACCTTAAGCTGTCCCTTTGCGCTGAAGCAGGCGGCGTGTGTGTATCACAGCCTGGGAAGCAGGGCCTCAGGGGAGTCCGCCAACAGACTGCCCTCCAGTAATGCCAGCTGAGAAAAGGTGGCAAGGCTGATGGAACCCGCTTACACGAAATGTTCCTCTTCACCAGAGGAGGTTTTTACCTTACCTTAAGCTGTCCCATTGCGCTGAAGCAGGCGGCGTGTGTGTATCACAGCCTGGGAAGCAGGGCCTCAGGGGAGTCTGCCAACAGAATGCCCTCCAGTATAGCCAGCTGAGAAAAGGTGGCAAGGCTGATGGAACCCGCTTACAACGAAATGTTTCTCTTCAGCAGAGGAGATTTTGCTACCACACGTCAGCAGCTCCTCTCCCTCAGAGTGCTGTTCCTTTGAAGACTAGGAAAAGCCACCACGTTCCCCAGCTTAGGAGAGGCTCTTTTCCTAGTTGGTTTCATCCGTGAGAGCCAGAAGGGCTGATCTCAACCAGTCGGGCTGCACAGCCTGAGTCCTTGGGGTAGGGCAGTCCTGAGCCACTGTGCCTCCTAAGGAATGCAAGCAAAGTTTTCTTGCCACAGGAAAGCACACCGAGGCCTGGTGTTTTCTCTATGAAATTGACGTGGGCTTGAAGGGTGAGGCCTTTACTACATTGTGTACGGATGTACTCGATTTGGGCTGCCTGGTGAAACAACCTGCAGTCACCAGCACCCTGAGTTCCTTTCCTGAACTTTGATTCCTAGCTAGGTCAACTCGGCCTTCGGAGGCTACATGGGAGCAAACGTGTGAAGCTTGTGGGGAAAGCCTTTGACCAATGGCCAATATGCTTTTGCTTGTGCGAGGGTTAGGCAGGCACTTGCCAACACAGGGTTTTTACCTTACCTTAAGCTGTCCCTTTGCGCTGAAGCAGGCGGCGTGTGTGTATCACAGCCTGGGAAGCAGGGCCTCAGGGGAGTCTGCCAACAGACTGCCCTCCAGTAATGCCAGCTGAGAAAAGGTGGCAAGGCTGATGGAACCCGCTTACAACGAAATGTTTCTCTTCAGCAGAGGAGGTTTTTACCTTACCTTAAGCTGTCCCATTGCGCTGAAGCAGGCGGCGTGTGTGTATCACAGCCTGGGAAGCAGGGCCTCAGGGGAGTCTGCCAACAGACTGCCCTCCAGTAATGCCAGCTGAGAAAAGGTGGCAAGGCTGATGGAACCCGCTTACAACGAAATGTTTCTCTTCAGCAGAGGAGATTTTGCTACCACATGTCAGCAGCTCCTCTCCCTCAGAGTGCTGTTCCTTTGAAGACTAGGAAAAGCCACCACGTTCCCCAGCTTAGGAGAGGCTCTTTTCCTAGTTGGTTTCATCCGTGAGAGCCAGAAGGGCTGATCTCAACCAGTCGGGCTGCACAGCCTGAGTCCTTGGGGTAGGGCAGTCCTGAGCCACTGTGCCTCCTAAGGAATGCAAGCAAAGTTTTCTTGCCACAGGAAAGCACACCGAGGCCTGGTGTTTTCTCTATGAAATTGACGTGGGCTTGAAGGGTGAGGCCTTTACTACATTGTGTACGGATGTACTCGATTTGGGCTGCCTGGTGAAACAACCTGCAGTCACCAGGACCCTGAGTTCCTTTCCTGAACTTTGATTCCTAGCTAGGTCAACTCGGCCTTCGGAGGCTACATGGGAGCAAACGTGTGAAGCTTGTGGGGAAAGCCTTTGACCAATGGCCAATATGCTTTTGCTTGTGCGAGGGTTAGGCAGGCACTTGCCAACACAGGGTTTTTACCTTACCTTAAGCTGTCCCTTTGCGCTGAAGCAGGCGGCGTGTGTGTATCACAGCCTGGGAAGCAGGGCCTCGGGGGAGTCTGCCAACAGACTGCCCTCCAGTAATGCCAGCTGAGAAAAGGTGGCAAGGCTGATGGAACCCGCTTACAACGAAATGTTTCTCTTCAGCAGAGGAGATTTTGCTACCACACGTCAGCAGCTCCTCTCCCTCAGAGTGCTGTTCCTTTGAAGACTAGGAAAAGCCACCACGTTCCCCAGCTTAGGAGAGGCTCTTTTCCTAGTTGGTTTCATCCGTGAGAGCCAGAAGGGCTGATCTCAACCAGTCGGACTGCACAGCCTGAGTCCTTGGGGTAGGGCAGTCCTGAGCCACTGTGCCTCCTAAGGAATGCAAGCAAAGTTTCCTTGCCACAGGAAAGCACACCGAGGCCTGGTGTTTTCTCTATGAAATTGACGTCGGCTTGAAGGGTGAGGCCTTTACTCTATTGTGTATGGATGTAATCGATTTGGGCTGCCTGGTGAAACAACCTGCGGTCACCAGCACCCTGAGTACCTTTGCTGAACTTTGATTCCTAGCTAGGTCAACTCGGCCTCCGGAGGCTAGATGGGAACAAACGTGTGAAGCTTGGGGGAAAGCCTTTGAACAATGGCCAATATGCTTGTGCTTGTGCGAGGTATAGGAAGGCACTTGCCAACACAGGGTTTTTAACTTACCATAAGCTGTCACTTTGCGCTGAAGCAGGCGGCGTGTGTCTATCACAGCCTGGGAAGCAGGGCCTCAGGGTAGTCTGCCAACAGACTGCCCTCCAGTAATGCCAGCTGAGAAAAGGTGGCAAGGCTGATGGAACCCGCTTACAACGAAATGTTTCTCATTAGCAGAGGAGGTTTTTACCTTACCTTAAGCTGTCCCATTGCGCTGAAGCAGGCGGCGTGTGTGTATCACAGCCTGGGAAGCAGGGCCTCAGGGGAGTCTGCCAACAGACTGCCCTCCAGTAATGCCAGCTGAGAAAAGGTGGCAAGGCTGATGGAACCCGCTTACAACGAAATGTTTCTCTTCAGCAGAGGAGATTTTGCTACCACACGTCAGCAGCTCCTCTCCCTCAGAGTGCTGTTCCTTTGAAGACTAGGAAAAGCCACCACGTTCCCCAGCTTAGGAGAGGCTCTTTTCCTAGTTGGTTTCATCCGTGAGAGCCAGAAGGGCTGATCTCAACCAGTCGGGCTGCACAGCCTGAGTCCTTGGGGTAGGGCAGTCCTGAGCCACTGTGCCTCCTAAGGAATGCAAGCAAAGTTTTCTTGCCACAGGAAAGCACACCGAGGCCTGGTGTTTTCTCTATGAAATTGACGAGGGCTTGAAGGGTGAGGCCTTTACTACATTGTGTACGGATGTACTCGACTTGGGCTGCCTGGTGAAACAACCTGCAGTCACCAGCACCCTGAGTTCCTTTCCTGAACTTTGATTCCTAGCTAGGTCAACTCGGCCTTCGGAGGCTACATGGGAGCAAACGTGTGAAGCTTGTGGGGAAAGCCTTTGACCAATGGCCAATATGCTTTTGCTTGTGCGAGGGTTAGGCAGGCACTTGCCAACACAGGGTTTTTACCTTACCTTAAGCTGTCCCTTTGCGCTGAAGCAGGCGGCGTGTGTGTATCACAGCCTGGGAAGCAGGGCCTCAGGGGAGTCCGCCAACAGACTGCCCTCCAGTAATGCCAGCTGAGAAAAGGTGGCAAGGCTGATGGAACCCGCTTACACGAAATGTTCCTCTTCACCAGAGGAGGTTTTTACCTTACCTTAAGCTGTCCCATTGCGCTGAAGCAGGCGGCGTGTGTGTATCACAGCCTGGGAAGCAGGGCCTCAGGGGAGTCTGCCAACAGAATGCCCTCCAGTATAGCCAGCTGAGAAAAGGTGGCAAGGCTGATGGAACCCGCTTACAACGAAATATTTCTCTTCAGCAGAGGAGATTTTGCTACCACACGTCAGCAGCTCCTCTCCCTCAGAGTGCTGTTCCTTTGAAGACTAGGAAAAGCCACCACGTTCCCCAGCTTAGGAGAGGCTCTTTTCCTAGTTGGTTTCATCCGTGAGAGCCAGAAGGGCTGATCTCAACCAGTCGGGCTGCACAGCCTGAGTCCTTGGGGTAGGGCAGTCCTGAGCCACTGTGCCTCCTAAGGAATGCAAGCAAAGTTTTCTTGCCACAGGAAAGCACACCGAGGCCTGGTGTTTTCTCTATGAAATTGACGTGGGCTTGAAGGGTGAGGCCTTTACTACATTGTGTACGGATGTACTCGATTTGGGCTGCCTGGTGAAACAACCTGCAGTCACCAGCACCCTGAGTTCCTTTCCTGAACTTTGATTCCTAGCTAGGTCAACTCGGCCTTCGGAGGCTACATGGGAGCAAACGTGTGAAGCTTGTGGGGAAAGCCTTTGACCAATGGCCAATATGCTTTTGCTTGTGCGAGGGTTAGGCAGGCACTTGCCAACACAGGGTTTTTACCTTACCTTAAGCTGTCCCTTTGCGCTGAAGCAGGCGGCGTGTGTGTATCACAGCCTGGGAAGCAGGGCCTCAGGGGAGTCTGCCAACAGACTGCCCTCCAGTAATGCCAGCTGAGAAAAGGTGGCAAGGCTGATGGAACCCGCTTACAACGAAATGTTTCTCTTCAGCAGAGGAGGTTTTTACCTTACCTTAAGCTGTCCCATTGCGCTGAAGCAGGCGGCGTGTGTGTATCACAGCCTGGGAAGCAGGGCCTCAGGGGAGTCTGCCAACAGACTGCCCTCCAGTAATGCCAGCTGAGAAAAGGTGGCAAGGCTGATGGAACCCGCTTACAACGAAATGTTTCTCTTCAGCAGAGGAGATTTTGCTACCACATGTCAGCAGCTCCTCTCCCTCAGAGTGCTGTTCCTTTGAAGACTAGGAAAAGCCACCACGTTCCCCAGCTTAGGAGAGGCTCTTTTCCTAGTTGGTTTCATCCGTGAGAGCCAGAAGGGCTGATCTCAACCAGTCGGGCTGCACAGCCTGAGTCCTTGGGGTAGGGCAGTCCTGAGCCACTGTGCCTCCTAAGGAATGCAAGCAAAGTTTTCTTGCCACAGGAAAGCACACCGAGGCCTGGTGTTTTCTCTATGAAATTGACGTGGGCTTGAAGGGTGAGGCCTTTACTACATTGTGTACGGATGTACTCGATTTGGGCTGCCTGGTGAAACAACCTGCAGTCACCAGGACCCTGAGTTCCTTTCCTGAACTTTGATTCCTAGCTAGGTCAACTCGGCCTTCGGAGGCTACATGGGAGCAAACGTGTGAAGCTTGTGGGGAAAGCCTTTGACCAATGGCCAATATGCTTTTGCTTGTGCGAGGGTTAGGCAGGCACTTGCCAACACAGGGTTTTTACCTTACCTTAAGCTGTCCCTTTGCGCTGAAGCAGGCGGCGTGTGTGTATCACAGCCTGGGAAGCAGGGCCTCGGGGGAGTCTGCCAACAGACTGCCCTCCAGTAATGCCAGCTGAGAAAAGGTGGCAAGGCTGATGGAACCCGCTTACAACGAAATGTTTCTCTTCAGCAGAGGAGATTTTGCTACCACACGTCAGCAGCTCCTCTCCCTCAGAGTGCTGTTCCTTTGAAGACTAGGAAAAGCCACCACGTTCCCCAGCTTAGGAGAGGCTCTTTTCCTAGTTGGTTTCATCCGTGAGAGCCAGAAGGGCTGATCTCAACCAGTCGGACTGCACAGCCTGAGTCCTTGGGGTAGGGCAGTCCTGAGCCACTGTGCCTCCTAAGGAATGCAAGCAAAGTTTCCTTGCCACAGGAAAGCACACCGAGGCCTGGTGTTTTCTCTATGAAATTGACGTGGGCTTGAAGGGTGAGGCCTTTACTCTATTGTGTATGGATGTAATCGATTTGGGCTGCCTGGTGAAACAACCTGCGGTCACCAGCACCCTGAGTACCTTTGCTGAACTTTGATTCCTAGCTAGGTCAACTCGGCCTTCGGAGGCTAGATGGGAACAAACGTGTGAAGCTTGGGGGAAAGCCTTTGAACAATGGCCAATATGCTTGTGCTTGTGCGAGGTATAGGAAGGCACTTGCCAACACAGGGTTTTTAACTTACCATAAGCTGTCACTTTGCGCTGAAGCAGGCGGCGTGTGTCTATCACAGCCTGGGAAGCAGGGCCTCAGGGTAGTCTGCCAACAGACTGCCCTCCAGTAATGCCAGCTGAGAAAAGGTGGCAAGGCTGATGGAACCCGCTTACAACGAAATGTTTCTCTTTAGCAGAGGAGGTTTTTACCTTACCTTAAGCTGTCCCATTGCGCTGAAGCAGGCGGCGTGTGTGTATCACAGCCTGGGAAGCAGGGCCTCAGGGGAGTCTGCCAACAGACTGCCCTCCAGTAATGCCAGCTGAGAAAAGGTGGCAAGGCTGATGGAACCCGCTTACAACGAAATGTTTCTCTTCAGCAGAGGAGATTTTGCTACCACACGTCAGCAGCTCCTCTCCCTCAGAGTGCTGTTCCTTTGAAGACTAGGAAAAGCCACCACGTTCCCCAGCTTAGGAGAGGCTCTTTTCCTAGTTGGTTTCATCCGTGAGAGCCAGAAGGGCTGATCTCGACCAGTCGGGCTGCACAGCCTGAGTCCTTGGGGTAGGGCAGTCCTGAGCCACTGTGCCTCCTAAGGAATGCAAGCAAAGTTTTCTTGCCACAGGAAAGCACACCGAGGCCTAGTGTTTTCTCTATGAAATTGACGTGGGCTTGAAGGGTGAGGCCTTTACTACATTGTGTATGGATGTACTCGATTTGGGCTGCCTGGTGAAACAACCTGCAGTCACCAGCACCCTGAGTTCCTTTCCTGAACTTTGATTCCTAGCTAGGTCAACTCGGCCTTCGGAGTCTAGATGGGAACAAACGTGTGAAGCTTGGGGGAAAGACGTTGAACAATGGCGAATATGCTTGTGCTTGTGCGAGGTATAGGAAGGCACTTGCCAACACAGGGTTTTTAACTTACCATAAGCTGTCACTTTGCGCTGAAGCAGGCGGCGTGTGTCTATCACAGCCTGGGAAGCAGGGCCTCAGGGTAGTCTGCCAACAGACTGCCCTCCAGTAATGCCGCTGAGAAAAGGTGGCAAGGCTGATGGAACCCGCTTACAACGAAATGTTTCTCTTCAGCAGAGGAGGTTTTTACCTTACCTTAAGCTGTCCCATTGCGCTGAAGCAGGCGGCGTGTGTGTATCACAGCCTGGGAAGCAGGGCCTCAGGGGAGTCTGCCAACAGACTGCCCTCCAGTATAGCCAGCTGAGAAAAGGTGGCAAGGCTGATGGAACCCGCTTACAACGAAATGTTTCTCTTCAGCAGAGGAGATTTTGCTACCACACGTCAGCAGCTCCTCTCCCTCAGAGTGCTGTTCCTTTGAAGACTAGGAAAAGCCACCACGTTCCCCAGCTTAGGAGAGGCTCTTTTCCTAGTTGGTTTCATCCGTGAGAGCCAGAAGGGCTGATCTCAACCAGTCGGGCTGCACAGCCTGAGTCCTTGGGGTAGGGCAGTCCTGAGCCACTGTGCCTCCTAAGGAATGCAAGCAAAGTTTTCTTGCCACAGGAAAGCACACCGAGGCCTGGTGTTTTCTCTATGAAATTGACGTGGGCTTGAAGGGTGAGGCCTTTACTACATTGTGTACGGATGTACTCGATTTGGGCTGCCTGGTGAAACAACCTGCAGTCACCAGCACCCTGAGTTCCTTTCCTGAACTTTGATTCCTAGCTAGGTCAACTCGGCCTTCGGAGGCTACATGGGAGCAAACGTGTGAAGCTTGTGGGGAAAGCCTTTGACCAATGGCCAATATGCTTTTGCTTGTGCGAGGGTTAGGCAGGCACTTGCCAACACAGGGTTTTTACCTTACCTTAAGCTGTCCCTTTGCGCTGAAGCAGGCGGCGTGTGTGTATCACAGCCTGGGAAGCAGGGCCTCAGGGGAGTCCGCCAACAGACTGCCCTCCAGTATAGCCAGCTGAGAAAAGGTGGCAAGGCTGATGGAACCCGCTTACAACGAAATATTTCTCTTCAGCAGAGGAGATTTTGCTACCACACGTCAGCAGCTCCTCTCCCTCAGAGTGCTGTTCCTTTGAAGACTAGGAAAAGCCACCACGTTCCCCAGCTTAGGAGAGGCTCTTTTCCTAGTTGGTTTCATCCGTGAGAGCCAGAAGGGCTGATCTCAACCAGTCGGGCTGCACAGCCTGAGTCCTTGGGGTAGGGCAGTCCTGAGCCACTGTGCCTCCTAAGGAATGCAAGCAAAGTTTCCTTGCCACAGGAAAGCACACCGAGGCCTGGTGTTTTCTCTATGAAATTGACGTGGGCTTGAAGGGTGAGGCCTTTACTATATTGTGGATGGATGTAATCGATTAGGGCTGCCTGGTGAAACAACCTGCGGTCACCAGCACCCTGAGTACCTTTGCTGAACTTTGATTCCTAGCTAGGTCAACTCGGCCTTCGGAGGCTAGATGGGAACAAACGTGTGAAGATTGGGGGAAAGACTTTGAACAACGGCCAATATGCTTGTGCTTGTGTGAGGTATAGGAAGGCACTTGCCAACACAGGGTTTTTAACTTACCATAAGCTGTCCCTTTGCGCTGAAGCAGGCGGCGTGTGTGTATCACAGCCTGGGAAGCAGGGCCTCGGGGGAGTCTGCCAACAGACTGCCCTCCAGTAATGCCAGCTGAGAAAAGGTGGCAAGGCTGATGGAACCCGCTTACAACGAAATGTTTCTCTTCAGCAGAGGAGATTTGGTACCACACGTCAGCAGCTCCTCTCCCTCAGTGCTGTTCCTTTGAAGACTAGGAAAAGCCACCACGTTCCCCAGCTTAGGAGAGGCTCTTTTCCTAGTTGGTTTCATCCGTGAGAGCCAGAAGGGCTGATCTCAACCAGTCGGGCTGCACAGCCTGAGTCCTTGGGGTAGGGCAGTCCTGAGCCACTGTGCCTCCTAAGGAATGCAAGCAAAGTTTTCTTGCCACAGGAAAGCACACCGAGGCCTGGTGTTTTCTCTATGAAATTGACGAGGGCTTGAAGGGTGAGGCCTTTACTACATTGTGTACGGTTGTACTCTTTTTGGGCTGCCTGGTGAAATAACCTGCAGTCACCAGCACCCTGAGTTCCTTTCCTGAACTTTGATTCCTAGCTAGGTCAACTCGGCCTTCGGAGGCTACATGGGAGCAAAAGTGTGAAGCTTGTGGGGAAAGCCTTTGACCAATGGCCAATATGCTTTTGCTTGTGCGAGGGTTAGGCAGGCACTTGCCAACACAGGGTTTTTACCTTACCTTAAGCTGTCCCTTTGCGCTGAAGCAGGCGGCGTGTGTGTATCACAGCCTGGGAAGCAGGGCCTCAGGGGAGTCTGCCAACAGACTGCCCTCCAGTAATGCCAGCTGAGAAAAGGTGGCAAGGCTGATGGAACCCGCTTACAACGAAATGTTTCTCTTCAGCAGAGGAGGTTTTTACCTTACCTTAAGCTGTCCCATTGCGCTGAAGCAGGCGGCGTGTGTGTATCACAGCCTGGGAAGCAGGGCCTCAGGGGAGTCTGCCAACAGACTGCCCTCCAGTAATGCCAGCTGAGAAAAGGTGGCAAGGCTGATGGAACCCGCTTACAACGAAATGTTTCTCTTCAGCAGAGGAGATTTTGCTACCACATGTCAGCAGCTCCTCTCCCTCAGAGTGCTGTTCCTTTGAAGACTAGGAAAAGCCACCACGTTCCCCAGCTTAGGAGAGGCTCTTTTCCTAGTTGGTTTCATCCGTGAGAGCCAGAAGGGCTGATCTCAACCAGTCGGGCTGCACAGCCTGAGTCCTTGGGGTAGGGCAGTCCTGAGCCACTGTGCCTCCTAAGGAATGCAAGCAAAGTTTTCTTGCCACAGGAAAGCACACCGAGGCCTGGTGTTTTCTCTATGAAATTGACGTGGGCTTGAAGGGTGAGGCCTTTACTACATTGTGTACGGATGTACTCGATTTGGGCTGCCTGGTGAAACAACCTGCAGTCACCAGGACCCTGAGTTCCTTTCCTGAACTTTGATTCCTAGCAAGGTCAACTCGGCCTTCGGAGGCTACATGGGAGCAAACGTGTGAAGCTTGTGGGGAAAGCCTTTGACCAATGGCCAATATGCTTTTGCTTGTGCGAGGGTTAGGCAGGCACTTGCCAACACAGGGTTTTTACCTTACCTTAAGCTGTCCCTTTGCGCTGAAGCAGGCGGCGTGTGTGTATCACAGCCTGGGAAGCAGGGCCTCGGGGGAGTCTGCCAACAGACTGCCCTCCAGTAATGCCAGCTGAGAAAAGGTGGCAAGGCTGATGGAACCCGCTTACAACGAAATGTTTCTCTTCAGCAGAGGAGATTTTGCTACCACACGTCAGCAGCTCCTCTCCCTCAGAGTGCTGTTCCTTTGAAGACTAGGAAAAGCCACCACGTTCCCCAGCTTAGGAGAGGCTCTTTTCCTAGTTGGTTTCATCCGTGAGAGCCAGAAGGGCTGATCTCAACCAGTCGGACTGCACAGCCTGAGTCCTTGGGGTAGGGCAGTCCTGAGCCACTGTGCCTCCTAAGGAATGCAAGCAAAGTTTCCTTGCCACAGGAAAGCACACCGAGGCCTGGTGTTTTCTCTATGAAATTGACGTGGGCTTGAAGGGTGAGGCCTTTACTCTATGGTGTATGGATGTAATCGATTTGGGCTGCCTGGTGAAACAACCTGCGGTCACCAGCACCCTGAGTACCTTTGCTGAACTTTGATTCCTAGCTAGGTCAACTCGGCCTTCGGAGGCTAGATGGGAACAAACGTGTGAAGCTTGGGGGAAAGCCTTTGAACAACGGCCAATATGCTTGTGCTTGTGCGAGGTATAGGAAGGCACTTGCCAACACAGGGTTTTTAACTTACCATAAGCTGTCACTTTGCGCTGAAGCAGGCGGCGTGTGTCTATCACAGCCTGGGAAGCAGGGCCTCAGGGTAGTCTGCCAACAGACTGCCCTCCAGTAATGCCAGCTGAGAAAAGGTGGCAAGGCTGATGGAACCCGCTTACAACGAAATGTTTCTCTTTAGCAGAGGAGGTTTTTACCTTACCTTAAGCTGTCCCATTGCGCTGAAGCAGGCGGCGTGTGTGTATCACAGCCTGGGAAGCAGGGCCTCAGGGGAGTCTGCCAACAGACTGCCCTCCAGTAATGCCAGCTGAGAAAAGGTGGCAAGGCTGATGGAACCCGCTTACAACGAAATGTTTCTCTTCAGCAGAGGAGATTTTGCTACCACACGTCAGCAGCTCCTCTCCCTCAGAGTGCTGTTCCTTTGAAGACTAGGAAAAGCCACCACGTTCCCCAGCTTAGGAGAGGCTCTTTTCCTAGTTGGTTTCATCCGTGAGAGCCAGAAGGGCTGATCTCAACCAGTCGGGCTGCACAGCCTGAGTCCTTGGGGTAGGGCAGTCCTGAGCCACTGTGCCTCCTAAGGAATGCAAGCAAAGTTTTCTTGCCACAGGAAAGCACACCGAGGCCTGGTGTTTTCTCTATGAAATTGACGTGGGCTTGAAGGGTGAGGCCTTTACTACATTGTGTACGGATGTACTCGATTTGGGCTGCCTGGTGAAACAACCTGCAGTCACCAGCACCCTGAGTTCCTTTCCTGAACTTTGATTCCTAGCTAGGTCAACTCGGCCTTCGGAGGCTACATGGGAGCAAACGTGTGAAGCTTGTGGGGAAAGCCTTTGACCAATGGCCAATATGCTTTTGCTTGTGCGAGGGTTAGGCAGGCACTTGCCAACACAGGGTTTTTACCTTACCTTAAGCTGTCCCTTTGCGCTGAAGCAGGCGGCGTGTGTGTATCACAGCCTGGGAAGCAGGGCCTCAGGGGAGTCCGCCAACAGACTGCCCTCCAGTATAGCCAGCTGAGAAAAGGTGGCAAGGCTGATGGAACCCGCTTACAACGAAATATTTCTCTTCAGCAGAGGAGATTTTGCTACCACACGTCAGCAGCTCCTCTCCCTCAGAGTGCTGTTCCTTTGAAGACTAGGAAAAGCCACCACGTTCCCCAGCTTAGGAGAGGCTCTTTTCCTAGTTGGTTTCATCCGTGAGAGCCAGAAGGGCTGATCTCAACCAGTCGGGCTGCACAGCCTGAGTCCTTGGGGTAGGGCAGTCCTGAGCCACTGTGCCTCCTAAGGAATGCAAGCAAAGTTTCCTTGCCACAGGAAAGCACACCGAGGCCTGGTGTTTTCTCTATGAAATTGACGTGGGCTTGAAGGGTGAGGCCTTTACTATATTGTGGATGGATGTAATCGATTAGGGCTGCCTGGTGAAACAACCTGCGGTCACCAGCACCCTGAGTACCTTTGCTGAACTTTGATTCCTAGCTAGGTCAACTCGGCCTTCGGAGGCTAGATGGGAACAAACGTGTGAAGATTGGGGGAAAGACTTTGAACAATGGCCAATATGCTTGTGCTTGTGTGAGGTATAGGAAGGCACTTGCCAACACAGGGTTTTTAACTTACCATAAGCTGTCCCTTTGCGCTGAAGCAGGCGGCGTGTGTGTATCACAGCCTGGGAAGCAGGGCCTCGGGGGAGTCTGCCAACAGACTGCCCTCCAGTAATGCCAGCTGAGAAAAGGTGGCAAGGCTGATGGAACCCGCTTACAACGAAATGTTTCTCTTCAGCAGAGGAGATTTTGCTACCACACGTCAGCAGCTCCTCTCCCTCAGTGCTGTTCCTTTGAAGACTAGGAAAAGCCACCACGTTCCCCAGCTTAGGAGAGGCTCTTTTCCTAGTTGGTTTCATCCGTGAGAGCCAGAAGGGCTGATCTCAACCAGTCGGGCTGCACAGCCTGAGTCCTTGGGGTAGGGCAGTCCTGAGCCACTGTGCCTCCTAAGGAATGCAAGCAAAGTTTTCTTGCCACAGGAAAGCACACCGAGGCCTGGTGTTTTCTCTATGAAATTGACGAGGGCTTGAAGGGTGAGGCCTTTACTACATTGTGTACGGTTGTACTCTTTTTGGGCTGCCTGGTGAAATAACCTGCAGTCACCAGCACCCTGAGTTCCTTTCCTGAACTTTGATTCCTAGCTAGGTCAACTCGGCCTTCGGAGGCTACATGGGAGCAAACGTGTGAAGCTTGTGGGGAAAGACTTTGACCAATGGCCAATATGCTTTTGCTTGTGCGAGGGTTAGGCAGGCACTTGCCAACACAGGGTTTTTACCTTACCTTAAGCTGTCCCTTTGCGCTGAAGCAGGCGGCGTGTGTGTATCACAGCCTGGGAAGCAGGGCCTCAGGGGAGTCTGCCAACAGACTGCCCTCCAGTATAGCCAGCTGAGAAAAGGTGGCAAGGCTGATGGAACCCGCTTACAATGAAATGTTTCTCTTCAGCAGAGGAGATTTGCTACCACACGTCAGCAGCTCCTCTCCCTCAGAGTGCTGTTCCTTTGAAGACTAGGAAAAGCCACCACGTTCCCCAGCTTAGGAGAGGCTCTTTTCCTAGTTGGTTTCATCCGTGAGAGCCAGAAGGGCTGATCTCAACCAGTCGGGCTGCACAGCCTGAGTCCTTGGGGTAGGGCAGTCCTGAGCCACTGTGCCTCCTAAGGAATGCAAGCAAAGTTTCCTTGCCACAGGAAAGCACACCGAGGCCTGGTGTTTTCTCTATGAAATTGACGTGGGCTTGAAGGGTGAGGCCTTTACTATATTGTGTATGGATGTAATCGATTTGGGCTGCCTGGTGAAACAACCTGCGGTCACCAGCACCCTGAGTACCTTTGCTGAACTCTGATTCCTAGCTAGGTCAACTCGGCCTTCGGAGGCTAGATGGGACCAAACGTGTGAAGCTTGGGGGAAAGCCTTTGAACAATGGCCAATATGCTTGTGCTTGTGCGAGGTATAGGAAGGCACTTGCCAACACAGGATTTTTAACTTACCATAAGCTGTCACTTTGCGCTGAAGCAGGCGGCGTGTGTCTATCACAGCCTGGGAAGCAGGGCCTCACGGGAGTCTGCCAACAGACTGCCCTCCAGTATAGCCAGCTGAGAAAAGGTGGCAAGGCTGATGGAACCCGCTTACAACGAAATGTTTCTCTTCAGCAGAGGAGATTTTGCTACCACACGTCAACAGCTCCTCTCCCTCAGAGTGCTGTTCCTTTGAAGACTAGGAAAAGCCACCACGTTCCCCAGCTTAGGAGAGGCTCTTTTCCTAGTTGGTTTCATCCGTGAGAGCCAGAAGGGCTGATCTCAACCAGTCGGGCTGCACAGCCTCAGTCCTTGGGGTAGGCTAGTCCTGAGCCACTGTGCCTCCTAAGGAATGCAAGCAAAGTTTTCTTGCCACAGGAAAGCACACCGAGGCCTGGTGTTTTCTCTATGAAATTGACGTGGGCTTGAAGGGTGAGGCCTTTACTACATTGTGTATGGATGTACTCGATTTGGGCTGCCTGGAGAAACAACCTGCAGTCACCAGCACCCTGAGTTCCTTTCCTGAACTTTGATTCCTAGCTAGGTCAACTCGGCCTTCGGAGGCTACATGGGAGCAAACGTGTGAAGCTTGTGGGGAAAGCCTTTGACCAATGGCCAATATGCTTTTGCTTGTGCGAGGGTTAGGCAGGCACTTGCCAACACAGGGTTTTTACCTTACCTTAAGCTGTCCCTTTGCGCTGAAGCAGGCGGCGTGTGTGTATCACAGCCTGGGAAGCAGGGCCTCAGGGTAGTCTGCCAACAGACTGCCCTCCAGTAATGCCAGCTGAGAAAAGGTGGCAAGGCTGATGGAACCCGCTTACAACGAAATGTTTCTCTTCAGCAGAGGAGGTTTTTACCTTACCTTAAGCTGTCCCTTTGCGCTGAAGCAGGCGGCGTGTGTGTATCACAGCCTGGGAAGCAGGGCCTCAGGGGAGTCTGCCAACAGACTGCCCTCCAGTATAGCCAGCTGAGAAAAGGTGGCAAGGCTGATGGAACCCGCTTACAACGAAATGTTTCTCTTCAGCAGAGGAGATTTTGCTACCACACGTCAGCAGCTCCTCTCCCTCAGAGTGCTGTTCCTTTGAAGACTAGGAAAAGCCACCACGTTCCCCAGCTTAGGAGAGGCTCTTTTCCTAGTTGGTTTCATCCGTGAGAGCCAGAAGGGCTGATCTCAACCAGTCGGGCTGCACAGCCTGAGTCCTTGGGGTAGGGCAGTCCTGAGCCACTGTGCCTCCTAAGGAATGCAAGCAAAGTTTGCTTGCCACAGGAAAGCACACCGAGGCCTGGTGTTTTCTCTATGAAATTGACGTGGGCTTGAAGGGTGAGGCCTTTACTACATTGTGTACGGATGTACTCGATTTGGGCTGCCTGGTGAAACAACCTGCAGTCACCAGGACCCTGAGTTCCTTTCCTGAACTTTGATTCCTAGCTAGGTCAACTCGGCCTTCGGAGGCTACATGGGAGCAAACGTGTGAAGCTTGTGGGGAAAGCCTTTGACCAATGGCCAATATGCTTTTGCTTGTGCGAGGGTTAGGCAGGCACTTGCCAACACAGGGTTTTTACCTTACCTTAAGCTGTCCCTTTGCGCTGAAGCAGGCGGCGTGTGTGTATCACAGCCTGGGAAGCAGGGCCTCGGGGGAGTCTGCCAACAGACTGCCCTCCAGTAATGCCAGCTGAGAAAAGGTGGCAAGGCTGATGGAACCCGCTTACAACGAAATGTTTCTCTTCAGCAGAGGAGATTTTGCTACCACATGTCAGCAGCTCCTCTCCCTCAGAGTGCTGTTCCTTTGAAGACTAGGAAAAGCCACCACGTTCCCCAGCTTAGGAGAGGCTCTTTTCCTAGTTGGTTTCATCCGTGAGAGCCAGAAGGGCTGATCTCAACCAGTCGGGCTGCACAGCCTCAGTCCTTGGGGTAGGCTAGTCCTGAGCCACTGTGCCTCCTAAGGAATGCAAGCAAAGTTTCCTTGCCACAGGAAAGCACACCGAGGCCTGGTGTTTTCTCTATGAAATTGACGTGGGCTTGAAGGGTGAGGCCTTTACTACATTGTGTACGGATGTACTCGATTTGGGCTGCCTGGTGAAACAACCTGCAGTCACCAGAACCCTGAGTTCCTTTCCTGAACTTTGATTCCTAGCTAGGTCAACTCGGCCTTCGGAGGCTAGATGGGAACAAACGTGTGAAGCTTGGGGGAAAGACGTTGAACAATGGCCAATATGCTTGTGCTTGTGCGAGGTATAGGAAGGCACTTGCCAACACAGGGTTTTTAACATACCATAAGCTGTCACTTTGCGCTGAAGCAGGCGGCGTGTGTCTATCACAGCCTGGGAAGCAGGGCCTCAGGGTAGTCTGCCAACAGACTGCCCTCCAGTAATGCCGCTGAGAAAAGGTGGCAAGGCTGATGGAACCCGCTTACAACGAAATGTTTCTCTTCAGCAGAGGAGGTTTTTACCTTACCTTAAGCTGTCCCATTGCGCTGAAGCAGGCGGCGTGTGTGTATCACAGCCTGGGAAGCAGGGCCTCAGGGGAGTCTGCCAACAGACTGCCCTCCAGTATAGCCAGCTGAGAAAAGGTGGCAAGGCTGATGGAACCCGCTTAAAACGAAATGTTTCTCTTCAGCAGAGGAGATTTTGCTACCACACGTCAGCAGCTCCTCTCCCTCAGAGTGCTGTTCCTTTGAAGACTAGGAAAAGCCACCACGTTCCCCAGCTTAGGAGAGGCTCTTTTCCTAGTTGGTTTCATCCGTGAGAGCCAGAAGGGCTGATCTCAACCAGTCGGGCTGCACAGCCTGAGTCCTTGGGGTAGGGCAGTCCTGAGCCACTGTGCCTCCTAAGGAATGCAAGCAAAGTTTTCTTGCCACAGGAAAGCACACCGAGGCCTGGTGTTTTCTCTATGAAATTGACGAGGGCTTGAAGGGTGAGGCCTTTACTACATTGTGTACGGATGTACTCGACTTGGGCTGCCTGGTGAAACAACCTGCAGTCACCAGCACCCTGAGTTCCTTTCCTGAACTTTGATTCCTAGCTAGGTCAACTCGGCCTTCGGAGGCTACATGGGAGCAAACGTGTGAAGCTTGTGGGGAAAGCCTTTGACCAATGCCCAATATGCTTTTGCTTGTACGAGGGTTAGGCAGGCACTTGCCAACACAGGGTTTTTACCTTACCTTAAGCTGTCCCTTTGCGCTGAAGCAGGCGGCGTGTGTGTATCACAGCCTGGGAAGCAGGGCCTCAGGGGAGTCCGCCAACAGACTGCCCTCCAGTAATGCCAGCTGAGAAAAGGTGGCAAGGCTGATGGAACCCGCTTACACGAAATGTTCCTCTTCACCAGAGGAGGTTTTTACCTTACCTTAAGCTGTCCCATTGCGCTGAAGCAGGCGGCGTGTGTGTATCACAGCCTGGGAAGCAGGGCCTCAGGGGAGTCTGCCAACAGACTGCCCTCCAGTATAGCCAGCTGAGAAAAGGTGGCAAGGCTGATGGAACCCGCTTACAACGAAATATTTCTCTTCAGCAGAGGAGATTTTGCTACCACACGTCAGCAGCTCCTCTCCCTCAGAGTGCTGTTCCTTTGAAGACTAGGAAAAGCCACCACGTTCCCCAGCTTAGGAGAGGCTCTTTTCCTAGTTGGTTTCATCCGTGAGAGCCAGAAGGGCTGATCTCAACCAGTCGGGCTGCACAGCCTGAGTCCTTGGGGTAGGGCAGTCCTGAGCCACTGTGCCTCCTAAGGAATGCAAGCAAAGTTTCCTTGCCACAGGAAAGCACACCGAGGCCTGGTGTTTTCTCTATGAAATTGACGTGGGCTTGAAGTGTGAGGCCTTTACTATATTGTGGATGGATGTAATCGATTAGGGCTGCCTGGTGAAACAACCTGCGGTCACCAGCACCCTGAGTACCTTTGCTGAACTTTGATTCCTAGCTAGGTCAACTCGGCCTTCGGAGGCTAGATGGGAACAAACGTGTGAAGATTGGGGGAAAGACTTTGAACAATGGCCAATATGCTTGTGCTTGTGCGAGGTATAGGAAGGCACTTGCCAACACAGGGTTTTTAACTTACCATAAGCTGTCCCTTTGCGCTGAAGCAGGCGGCGTGTGTGTATCACAGCCTGGGAAGCAGGGCCTCGGGGGAGTCTGCCAACAGACTGCCCTCCAGTAATGCCAGCTGAGAAAAGGTGGCAAGGCTGATGGAACCCGCTTACAACGAAATGTTTCTCTTCAGCAGAGGAGATTTTGCTACCACACGTCAGCAGCTCCTCTCCCTCAGTTCTGTTCCTTTGAAGACTAGGAAAAACCACCACGTTCCCCAGCTTAGGAGAGGCTCTTTTCCTAGTTGGTTTCATCCGTGAGAGCCAGAAGGGCTGATCTCAACCAGTCGGGCTGCACAGCCTGAGTCCTTGGGGTAGGGCAGTCCTGAGCCACTGTGCCTCCTAAGGAATGCAAGCAAAGTTTCCTTGCCACAGGAAAGCACACCGAGGCCTGGTGTTTTCTCTATGAAATTGACGAGGGCTTGAAGGGTGAGGCCTTTACTACATTGTGTACGGATGTACTCGATTTGGGCTGCCTGGTGAAACAACCTGCAGTCACCAGGACCCTGAGTTCCTTTCCTGAACTTTGATTCCTAGCTAGGTCAACTCGGCCTTCGGAGGCTACATGGGAGCAAACGTGTGAAGCTTGTGGGGAAAGCCTTTGACCAATGGCCAATATGCTTTTGCTTGTGCGAGGGTTAGGCAGGCACTTGCCAACACAGGGTTTTTACCTTACCTTAAGCTGTCCCTTTGCGCTGAAGCAGGCGGCGTGTGTCTATCACAGCCTGGGAAGCAGGGCCTCAGGGTAGTCTGCCAACAGACTGCCCTCCAGTAATGCCAGCTGAGAAAAGGTGGCAAGGCTGATGGAACCCGCTTACAACGAAATGTTTCTCTTCAGCAGAGGAGGTTTTTACCTTACCTTAAGCTGTCCCTTTGCGCTGAAGCAGGCGGCGTGTGTCTATCACAGCCTGGGAAGCAGGGCCTCAGGGTAGTCTGCCAACAGACTGCCCTCCAGTATAGCCAGCTGAGAAAAGGTGGCAAGGCTGATGGAACCCGCTTACAACGAAATGTTTCTCTTCAGCAGAGGAGATTTTGCTACCACACGTCAGCAGCTCCTCTCCCTCAGAGTGCTGTTCCTTTGAAGACTAGGAAAAGCCACCACGTTCCCCAGCTTAGGAGAGGCTCTTTTCCTAGTTGGTTTCATCCGTGAGAGCCAGAAGGGCTGATCTCAACCAGTCGGGCTGCACAGCCTGAGTCCTTGGGGTAGGGCAGTCCTGAGCCACTGTGCCTCCTAAGGAATGCAAGCAAAGTTTTCTTGCCACAGGAAAGCACACCGAGGCCTGGTGTTTTCTCTATGAAATTGACGTGGGCTTGAAGGGTGAGGCCTTTACTACATTGTGTACGGATGTACTCGATTTGGGCTGCCTGGTGAAACAACCTGCAGTCACCAGCACCCTGAGTTCCTTTCCTGAACTTTGATTCCTAGCTAGGTCAACTCGGCCTTCGGAGGCTAGATGGGAACAAACGTGTGAAGCTTGGGGGAAAGACGTTGAACAATGGCCAATATGCTTGTGCTTGTGCGAGGTATAGGAAGGCACTTGCCAACACAGGGTTTTTAACTTACCATAAGCTGTCACTTTGCGCTGAAGTAGGCGGCGTGTGTCTATCACAGCCTGGGAAGCAGGGCCTCAGCGTAGTCTGCCAACAGACTGCCCTCCAGTAATGCCGCTGAGAAAAGGTGGCAAGGCTGATGGAACCCGCTTACAACGAAATGTTTCTCTTCAGCAGAGGAGGTTTTTACCTTACCTTAAGCTGTCCCATTGTGCTGAAGCAGGCGGCGTGTGTGTATCACAGCCTGGGAAGCAGGGCCTCAGGGGAGTCTGCCAACAGACTGCCCTCCAGTATAGCCAGCTGAGAAAAGGTGGCAAGGCTGATGGAACCCGCTTACAACGAAATGTTTCTCTTCAGCAGAGGAGATTTTGCTACCACACGTCAGCAGCTCCTCTCCCTCAGAGTGCTGTTCCTTTGAAGACTAGGAAAAGCCACCACGTTCCCCAGCTTAGGAGAGGCTCTTTTCCTAGTTGGTTTCATCCGTGAGAGCCAGAAGGGCTGATCTCAACCAGTCGGGCTGCACAGCCTGAGTCCTTGGGGTAGGGCAGTCCTGAGCCACTGTGCCTCCTAAGGAATGCAAGCAAAGTTTTCTTGCCACAGGAAAGCACACCGAGGCCTGGTGTTTTCTCTATGAAATTGACGTGGGCTTGAAGGGTGAGGCCTTTACTACATTGTTTACGGCTGTACTCGATTTGGGCTGCCTGGTGAAACAACCTGCAGTCACCAGGACCCTGAGTTCCTTTCCTGAACTTTGATTCCTAGCTAGGTCAACTCGGCCTTCGGAGGCTACATGGGAGCAAACGTGTGAAGCTTGTGGGGAAAGCCTTTGACCAATGGCCAATATGCTTTTGCTTGTGCGAGGGTTAGGCAGGCACTTGCCAACACAGGGTTTTTACCTTACCTTAAGCTGTCCCTTTGCGCTGAAGCAGGCGGCGTGTGTGTATCACAGCCTGGGAAGCAGGGCCTCGGGGGAGTCTGCCAACAGACTGCCCTCCAGTAATGCCAGCTGAGAAAAGGTGGCAAGGCTGATGGAACCCGCTTACAACGAAATGTTTCTCTTCAGCAGAGGAGATTTTGCTACCACACGTCAGCAGCTCCTCTCC
Source organism: Eubalaena glacialis (assembly GCF_028564815.1). NCBI lineage: Eukaryota > Metazoa > Chordata > Mammalia > Artiodactyla > Balaenidae > Eubalaena > Eubalaena glacialis. The sequence continues at coordinate 388,876 of NW_026871271.1, forward strand.
CTCAGAGTGCTGTTCCTTTGAAGACTAGGAAAAGCCACCACGTTCCCCAGCTTAGGAGAGGCTCTTTTCCTAGTTGGTTTCATCCGTGAGAGCCAGAAGGGCTGATCTCAACCAGTCGGACTGCACAGCCTGAGTCCTTGGGGTAGGGCAGTCCTGAGCCACTGTGCCTCCTAAGGAATGCAAGCAAAGTTTCCTTGCCACAGGAAAGCACACCGAGGCCTGGTGTTTTCTCTATGAAATTGACGTGGGCTTGAAGGGTGAGGCCTTTACTCTATTGTGTATGGATGTAATCGATTTGGGCTGCCTGGTGAAACAACCTGCGGTCACCAGCACCCTGAGTACCTTTGCTGAACTTTGATTCCTAGCTAGGTCAACTCGGCCTTCGGAGGCTAGATGGGAACAAACGTGTGAAGCTTGGGGGAAAGCCTTTGACCAATGGCCAATATGCTTTTGCTTGTGCGAGGGTTAGGCAGGCACTTGCCAACACAGGGTTTTTACCTTACCTTAAGCTGTCCCTTTGCGCTGAAGCAGGCGGCGTGTGTGTATCACAGCCTGGGAAGCAGGGCCTCAGGGGAGTCCGCCAACAGACTGCCCTCCAGTAATGCCAGCTGAGAAAAGGTGGCAAGGCTGATGGAACCCGCTTACACGAAATTTTTCTCTTCACCAGAGGAGGTTTTTACCTTACCTTAAGCTGTCCCATTGCGCTGAAGCAGGCGGCGTGTGTGTATCACAGCCTGGGAAGCAGGGCCTCACGGGAGTCTGCCAACAGACTGCCCTCCAGTATAGCCAGCTGAGAAAAGGTGGCAAGGCTGATGGAACCCGCTTACAACGAAATGTTTCTCTTCAGCAGAGGAGATTTTGCTACCACACGTCAGCAGCTCCTCTCCCTCAGAGTGCTGTTCCTTTGAAGACTAGGAAAAGCCACCACGTTCCCCAGCTTAGGAGAGGCTCTTTTCCTAGTTGGTTTCATCCGTGAGAGCCAGAAGGGCTGATCTCAACCAGTCGGGCTGCACAGCCTCAGTCCTTGGGGTAGGCTAGTCCTGAGCCACTGTGCCTCCTAAGGAATGCAAGCAAAGTTTTCTTGCCACAGGAAAGCACACCGAGGCCTGGTGTTTTCTCTATGAAATTGACGTGGGCTTGAAGGGTGAGGCCTTTACTACATTGTGTATGGATGTACTCGATTTGGGCTGCCTGGAGAAACAACCTGCAGTCACCAGCACCCTGAGTTCCTTTCCTGAACTTTGATTCCTAGCTAGGTCAACTCGGCCTTCGGAGGCTACATGGGAGCAAACGTGTGAAGCTTGTGGGGAAAGCCTTTGACCAATGGCCAATATGCTTTTGCTTGTGCGAGGGTTAGGCAGGCACTTGCCAACACAGGGTTTTTACCTTACCTTAAGCTGTCCCTTTGCGCTGAAGCAGGCGGCGTGTGTGTATCACAGCCTGGGAAGCAGGGCCTCAGGGTAGTCTGCCAACAGACTGCCCTCCAGTAATGCCAGCTGAGAAAAGGTGGCAAGGCTGATGGAACCCGCTTACAACGAAATGTTTCTCTTCAGCAGAGGAGGTTTTTACCTTACCTTAAGCTGTCCCTTTGCGCTGAAGCAGGCGGCGTGTGTGTATCACAGCCTGGGAAGCAGGGCCTCAGGGGAGTCTGCCAACAGACTGCCCTCCAGTATAGCCAGCTGAGAAAAGGTGGCAAGGCTGATGGAACCCGCTTACAACGAAATGTTTCTCTTCAGCAGAGGAGATTTTGCTACCACACGTCAGCAGCTCCTCTCCCTCAGAGTGCTGTTCCTTTGAAGACTAGGAAAAGCCACCACGTTCCCCAGCTTAGGAGAGGCTCTTTTCCTAGTTGGTTTCATCCGTGAGAGCCAGAAGGGCTGATCTCAACCAGTCGGGCTGCACAGCCTGAGTCCTTGGGGTAGGGCAGTCCTGAGCCACTGTGCCTCCTAAGGAATGCAAGCAAAGTTTGCTTGCCACAGGAAAGCACACCGAGGCCTGGTGTTTTCTCTATGAAATTGACGTGGGCTTGAAGGGTGAGGCCTTTACTACATTGTGTACGGATGTACTCGATTTGGGCTGCCTGGTGAAACAACCTGCAGTCACCAGGACCCTGAGTTCCTTTCCTGAACTTTGATTCCTAGCTAGGTCAACTCGGCCTTCGGAGGCTACATGGGAGCAAACGTGTGAAGCTTGTGGGGAAAGCCTTTGACCAATGGCCAATATGCTTTTGCTTGTGCGAGGGTTAGGCAGGCACTTGCCAACACAGGGTTTTTACCTTACCTTAAGCTGTCCCTTTGCGCTGAAGCAGGCGGCGTGTGTGTATCACAGCCTGGGAAGCAGGGCCTCGGGGGAGTCTGCCAACAGACTGCCCTCCAGTAATGCCAGCTGAGAAAAGGTGGCAAGGCTGATGGAACCCGCTTACAACGAAATGTTTCTCTTCAGCAGAGGAGATTTTGCTACCACACGTCAGCAGCTCCTCTCCCTCAGAGTGCTGTTCCTTTGAAGACTAGGAAAAGCCACCACGTTCCCCAGCTTAGGAGAGGCTCTTTTCCTAGTTGGTTTCATCCGTGAGAGCCAGAAGGGCTGATCTCAACCAGTCGGACTGCACAGCCTGAGTCCTTGGGGTAGGGCAGTCCTGAGCCACTGTGCCTCCTAAGGAATGCAAGCAAAGTTTCCTTGCCACAGGAAAGCACACCGAGGCCTGGTGTTTTCTCTATGAAATTGACGTGGGCTTGAAGGGTGAGGCCTTTACTCTATTGTGTATGGATGTAATCGATTTGGGCTGCCTGGTGAAACAACCTGCGGTCACCAGCACCCTGAGTACCTTTGCTGAACTTTGATTCCTAGCTAGGTCAACTCGGCCTTCGGAGGCTAGATGGGAACAAACGTGTGAAGCTTGGGGGAAAGCCTTTGAACAATGGCCAATATGCTTGTGCTTGTGCGAGGTATAGGAAGGCACTTGCCAACACAGGGTTTTTAACTTACCATAAGCTGTCAATTTGCGCTGAAGCAGGCGGCGTGTGTCTATCACAGCCTGGGAAGCAGGGCCTCAGGGTAGTCTGCCAACAGACTGCCCTCCAGTAATGCCAGCTGAGAAAAGGTGGCAAGGCTGATGGAACCCGCTTACAACGAAATGTTTCTCTTTAGCAGAGGAGGTTTTTACCTTACCTTAAGCTGTCCCATTGCGCTGAAGCAGGCGGCGTGTGTGTATCACAGCCTGGGAAGCAGGGCCTCAGGGGAGTCTGCCAACAGACTGCCCTCCAGTAATGCCAGCTGAGAAAAGGTGGCAAGGCTGATGGAACCCGCTTACAACGAAATGTTTCTCTTCAGCAGAGGAGATTTTGCTACCACACGTCAGCAGCTCCTCTCCCTCAGAGTGCTGTTCCTTTGAAGACTAGGAAAAGCCACCACGTTCCCCAGCTTAGGAGAGGCTCTTTTCCTAGTTGGTTTCATCCGTGAGAGCCAGAAGGGCTGATCTCAACCAGTCGGGCTGCACAGCCTGAGTCCTTGGGGTAGGGCAGTCCTGAGCCACTGTGCCTCCTAAGGAATGCAAGCAAAGTTTTCTTGCCACAGGAAAGCACACCGAGGCCTGGTGTTTTCTCTATGAAATTGACGTGGGCTTGAAGGGTGAGGCCTTTACTACATTGTGTACGGATGTACTCGATTTGGGCTGCCTGGTGAAACAACCTGCAGTCACCAGAACCCTGAGTTCCTTTCCTGAACTTTGATTCCTAGCTAGGTCAACTCGGCCTTCGGAGGCTAGATGGGAACAAACGTGTGAAGCTTGGGGGAAAGACGTTGAACAATGGCCAATATGCTTGTGCTTGTGCGAGGTATAGGAAGGCACTTGCCAACACAGGGTTTTTAACTTACCATAAGCTGTCACTTTGCGCTGAAGCAGGCGGCGTGTGTCTATCACAGCCTGGGAAGCAGGGCCTCAGGGTAGTCTGCCAACAGACTGCCCTCCAGTAATGCCGCTGAGAAAAGGTGGCAAGGCTGATGGAACCCGCTTACAACGAAATGTTTCTCTTCAGCAGAGGAGGTTTTTACCTTACCTTAAGCTGTCCCATTGCGCTGAAGCAGGCGGCGTGTGTGTATCACAGCCTGGGAAGCAGGGCCTCAGGGGAGTCTGCCAACAGACTGCCCTCCAGTATAGCCAGCTGAGAAAAGGTGGCAAGGCTGATGGAACCCGCTTAAAACGAAATGTTTCTCTTCAGCAGAGGAGATTTTGCTACCACACGTCAGCAGCTCCTCTCCCTCAGAGTGCTGTTCCTTTGAAGACTAGGAAAAGCCACCACGTTCCCCAGCTTAGGAGAGGCTCTTTTCCTAGTTGGTTTCATCCGTGAGAGCCAGAAGGGCTGATCTCAACCAGTCGGGCTGCACAGCCTGAGTCCTTGGGGTAGGGCAGTCCTGAGCCACTGTGCCTCCTAAGGAATGCAAGCAAAGTTTCCTTGCCACAGGAAAGCACACCGAGGCCTGGTGTTTTCTCTATGAAATTGACGTGGGCTTGAAGGGTGAGGCCTTTACTATATTGTGGATGGATGTAATCGATTAGGGCTGCCTGGTGAAACAACCTGCGGTCACCAGCACCCTGAGTACCTTTGCTGAACTTTGATTCCTAGCTAGGTCAACTCGGCCTTCGGAGGCTAGATGGGAACAAACGTGTGAAGATTGGGGGAAAGACTTTGAACAATGGCCAATATGCTTGTGCTTGTGCGAGGTATAGGAAGGCACTTGCCAACACAGGGTTTTTAACTTACCATAAGCTGTCCCTTTGCGCTGAAGCAGGCGGCGTGTGTGTATCACAGCCTGGGAAGCAGGGCCTCGGGGGAGTCTGCCAACAGACTGCCCTCCAGTAATGCCAGCTGAGAAAAGGTGGCAAGGCTGATGGAACCCGCTTACAACGAAATGTTTCTCTTCAGCAGAGGAGATTTTGCTACCACACGTCAGCAGCTCCTCTCCCTCAGTTCTGTTCCTTTGAAGACTAGGAAAAACCACCACGTTCCCCAGCTTAGGAGAGGCTCTTTTCCTAGTTGGTTTCATCCGTGAGAGCCAGAAGGGCTGATCTCAACCAGTCGGGCTGCACAGCCTGAGTCCTTGGGGTAGGGCAGTCCTGAGCCACTGTGCCTCCTAAGGAATGCAAGCAAAGTTTCCTTGCCACAGGAAAGCACACCGAGGCCTGGTGTTTTCTCTATGAAATTGACGAGGGCTTGAAGGGTGAGGCCTTTACTACATTGTGTACGGATGTACTCGATTTGGGCTGCCTGGTGAAACAACCTGCAGTCACCAGGACCCTGAGTTCCTTTCCTGAACTTTGATTCCTAGCTAGGTCAACTCGGCCTTGGAGGCTACATGGGAGCAAACGTGTGAAGCTTGTGGGGAAAGCCTTTGACCAATGGCCAATATGCTTTTGCTTGTGCGAGGGTTAGGCAGGCACTTGCCAACACAGGGTTTTTACCTTACCTTAAGCTGTCCCTTTGCGCTGAAGCAGGCGGCGTGTGTCTATCACAGCCTGGGAAGCAGGGCCTCAGGGTAGTCTGCCAACAGACTGCCCTCCAGTAATGCCAGCTGAGAAAAGGTGGCAAGGCTGATGGAACCCGCTTACAACGAAATGTTTCTCTTCAGCAGAGGAGGTTTTTACCTTACCTTAAGCTGTCCCTTTGCGCTGAAGCAGGCGGCGTGTGTCTATCACAGCCTGGGAAGCAGGGCCTCAGGGTAGTCTGCCAACAGACTGCCCTCCAGTATAGCCAGCTGAGAAAAGGTGGCAAGGCTGATGGAACCCGCTTACAACGAAATGTTTCTCTTCAGCAGAGGAGATTTTGCTACCACACGTCAGCAGCTCCTCTCCCTCAGAGTGCTGTTCCTTTGAAGACTAGGAAAAGCCACCACGTTCCCCAGCTTAGGAGAGGCTCTTTTCCTAGTTGGTTTCATCCGTGAGAGCCAGAAGGGCTGATCTCAACCAGTCGGGCTGCACAGCCTGAGTCCTTGGGGTAGGGCAGTCCTGAGCCACTGTGCCTCCTAAGGAATGCAAGCAAAGTTTTCTTGCCACAGGAAAGCACACCGAGGCCTGGTGTTTTCTCTATGAAATTGACGTGGGCTTGAAGGGTGAGGCCTTTACTACATTGTGTACGGATGTACTCGATTTGGGCTGCCTGGTGAAACAACCTGCAGTCACCAGCACCCTGAGTTCCTTTCCTGAACTTTGATTCCTAGCTAGGTCAACTCGGCCTTCGGAGGCTAGATGGGAACAAACGTGTGAAGCTTGGGGGAAAGACGTTGAACAATGGCCAATATGCTTGTGCTTGTGCGAGGTATAGGAAGGCACTTGCCAACACAGGGTTTTTAACTTACCATAAGCTGTCACTTTGCGCTGAAGTAGGCGGCGTGTGTCTATCACAGCCTGGGAAGCAGGGCCTCAGCGTAGTCTGCCAACAGACTGCCCTCCAGTAATGCCGCTGAGAAAAGGTGGCAAGGCTGATGGAACCCGCTTACAACGAAATGTTTCTCTTCAGCAGAGGAGGTTTTTACCTTACCTTAAGCTGTCCCATTGCGCTGAAGCAGGCGGCGTGTGTGTATCACAGCCTGGGAAGCAGGGCCTCAGGGGAGTCTGCCAACAGACTGCCCTCCAGTATAGCCAGCTGAGAAAAGGTGGCAAGGCTGATGGAACCCGCTTACAACGAAATGTTTCTCTTCAGCAGAGGAGATTTTGCTACCACACGTCAGCAGCTCCTCTCCCTCAGAGTGCTGTTCCTTTGAAGACTAGGAAAAGCCACCACGTTCCCCAGCTTAGGAGAGGCTCTTTTCCTAGTTGGTTTCATCCGTGAGAGCCAGAAGGGCTGATCTCAACCAGTCGGGCTGCACAGCCTGAGTCCTTGGGGTAGGGCAGTCCTGAGCCACTGTGCCTCCTAAGGAATGCAAGCAAAGTTTTCTTGCCACAGGAAAGCACACCGAGGCCTGGTGTTTTCTCTATGAAATTGACGTGGGCTTGAAGGGTGAGGCCTTTACTACATTGTTTACGGCTGTACTCGATTTGGGCTGCCTGGTGAAACAACCTGCAGTCACCAGGACCCTGAGTTCCTTTCCTGAACTTTGATTCCTAGCTAGGTCAACTCGGCCTTCGGAGGCTACATGGGAGCAAACGTGTGAAGCTTGTGGGGAAAGCCTTTGACCAATGGCCAATATGCTTTTGCTTGTGCGAGGGTTAGGCAGGCACTTGCCAACACAGGGTTTTTACCTTACCTTAAGCTGTCCCTTTGCGCTGAAGCAGGCGGCGTGTGTGTATCACAGCCTGGGAAGCAGGGCCTCAGGGTAGTCTGCCAACAGACTGCCCTCCAGTAATGCCAGCTGAGAAAAGGTGGCAAGGCTGATGGAACCCGCTTACAACGAAATGTTTCTCTTCAGCAGAGGAGGTTTTTACCTTACCTTAAGCTGTCCCTTTGCGCTGAAGCAGGCGGCGTGTGTGTATCACAGCCTGGGAAGCAGGGCCTCAGGGGAGTCTGCCAACAGACTGCCCTCCAGTATAGCCAGCTGAGAAAAGGTGGCAAGGCTGATGGAACCCGCTTACAACGAAATATTTCTCTTCAGCAGAGGAGATTTTGCTACCACACGTCAGCAGCTCCTCTCCCTCAGAGTGCTGTTCCTTTGAAGACTAGGAAAAGCCACCACGTTCCCCAGCTTAGGAGAGGCTCTTTTCCTAGTTGGTTTCATCCGTGAGAGCCAGAAGGGCTGATCTCAACCAGTCGGACTGCACAGCCTGAGTCCTTGGGGTAGGGCAGTCCTGAGCCACTGTGCCTCCTAAGGAATGCAAGCAAAGTTTCCTTGCCACAGGAAAGCACACCGAGGCCTGGTGTTTTCTCTATGAAATTGACGTGGGCTTGAAGGGTGAGGCCTTTACTCTATTGTGTATGGATGTAATCGATTTGGGCTGCCTGGTGAAACAACCTGCGGTCACCAGCACCCTGAGTACCTTTGCTGAACTTTGATTCCTAGCTAGGTCAACTCGGCCTTCGGAGGCTAGATGGGAACAAACGTGTGAAGCTTGGGGGAAAGCCTTTGAACAATGGCCAATATGCTTGTGCTTGTGCGAGGGTTAGGCAGGCACTTGCCAACACAGGGTTTTTACCTTACCTTAAGCTGTCCCTTTGCGCTGAAGCAGGCGGCGTGTGTGTATCACAGCCTGGGAAGCAGGGCCTCAGGGGAGTCCGCCAACAGACTGCCCTCCAGTAATGCCAGCTGAGAAAAGGTGGCAAGGCTGATGGAACCCGCTTACACGAAATTTTTCTCTTCACCAGAGGAGGTTTTTACCTTACCTTAAGCTGTCCCATTGCGCTGAAGCAGGCGGCGTGTGTGTATCACAGCCTGGGAAGCAGGGCCTCAGGGGAGTCTGCCAACAGACTGCCCTCCAGTATAGCCAGCTGAGAAAAGGTGGCAAGGCTGAGGGAACCCGCTTACAACGAAATGTTTCTCTTCAGCAGAGGAGATTTTGCTACCACACGTCAGCAGCTCCTCTCCCTCAGAGTGCTGTTCCTTTGAAGACTAGGAAAAGCCACCACGTTCCCCAGCTTAGGAGAGGCTCTTTTCCTAGTTGGTTTCATCCGTGAGAGCCAGAAGGGCTGATCTCAACCAGTCGGGCTGCACAGCCTGAGTCCTTGGGGTAGGGCAGTCCTGAGCCACTGTGCCTCCTAAGGAATGCAAGCAAAGTTACCTTGCCACAGGAAAGCACACCGAGGCCTGGTGTTTTCTCTATGAAATTGACGTGGGCTTGAAGGGTGAGGCCTTTACTCTATTGTGTATGGATGTAATCGATTTGGGCTGCCTGGTGAAACAACCTGCGGTCACCAGCACCCTGAGTACCTTTGCTGAACTTTGATTCCTAGCTAGGTCAACTCGGCCTTCGGAGGCTAGATGGGAACAAACGTGTGAAGCTTGGGGGAAAGCCTTTGAACAATGGCCAATATGCTTGTGCTTGTGCGAGGTATAGGAAGGCACTTGCCAACACAGGGTTTTTAACTTACCATAAGCTGTCACTTTGCGCTGAAGCAGGCGGCGTGTGTCTATCACAGCCTGGGAAGCAGGGCCTCAGCGTAGTCTGCCAACAGACTGCCCTCCAGTAATGCCGCTGAGAAAAGGTGGCAAGGCTGATGGAACCCGCTTACAACGAAATGTTTCTCTTCAGCAGAGGAGGTTTTTACCTTACCTTAAGCTGTCCCATTGCGCTGAAGCAGGCGGCGTGTGTGTATCACAGCCTGGGAAGCAGGGCCTCAGGGGAGTCTGCCAACAGACTGCCCTCCAGTATAGCCAGCTGAGAAAAGGTGGCAAGGCTGAGGGAACCCGCTTACAACGAAATGTTTCTCTTCAGCAGAGGAGATTTTGCCACCACACGTCAGCAGCTCCTCTCCCTCAGAGTGCTGTTCCTTTGAAGACTAGGAAAAGCCACCACGTTCCCCAGCTTAGGAGAGGCTCTTTTCCTAGTTGGTTTCATCCGTGAGAGCCAGAAGGGCTGATCTCAACCAGTCGGGCTGCACAGCCTGAGTCCTTGGGGTAGGGCAGTCCTGAGCCACTGTGCCTCCTAAGGAATGCAAGCAAAGTTTTCTTGCCACAGGAAAGCACACCGAGGCCTGGTGTTTTCTCTATGAAATTGACGTGGGCTTGAAGGGTGAGGCCTTTACTACATTGTTTACGGCTGTACTCGATTTGGGCTGCCTGGTGAAACAACCTGCAGTCACCAGGACCCTGAGTTCCTTTCCTGAACTTTGATTCCTAGCTAGGTCAACTCGGCCTTCGGAGGCTACATGGGAGCAAACGTGTGAAGCTTGTGGGGAAAGCCTTTGACCAATGGCCAATATGCTTTTGCTTGTGCGAGGGTTAGGCAGGCACTTGCCAACACAGGGTTTTTACCTTACCTTAAGCTGTCCCTTTGCGCTGAAGCAGGCGGCGTGTGTGTATCACAGCCTGGGAAGCAGGGCCTCGGGGGAGTCTGCCAACAGACTGCCCTCCAGTAATGCCAGCTGAGAAAAGGTGGCAAGGCTGATGGAACCCGCTTACAACGAAATGTTTCTCTTCAGCAGAGGAGATTTTGCTACCACACGTCAGCAGCTCCTCTCCCTCAGAGTGCTGTTCCTTTGAAGACTAGGAAAAGCCACCACGTTCCCCAGCTTAGGAGAGGCTCTTTTCCTAGTTGGTTTCATCCGTGAGAGCCAGAAGGGCTGATCTCAACCAGTCGGACTGCACAGCCTGAGTCCTTGGGGTAGGGCAGTCCTGAGCCACTGTGCCTCCTAAGGAATGCAAGCAAAGTTTCCTTGCCACAGGAAAGCACACCGAGGCCTGGTGTTTTCTCTATGAAATTGACGTGGGCTTGAAGGGTGAGGCCTTTACTCTATTGTGTATGGATGTAATCGATTTGGGCTGCCTGGTGAAACAACCTGCGGTCACCAGCACCCTGAGTACCTTTGCTGAACTTTGATTCCTAGCTAGGTCAACTCGGCCTTCGGAGGCTAGATGGGAACAAACGTGTGAAGCTTGGGGGAAAGCCTTTGAACAATGGCCAATATGCTTGTGCTTGTGCGAGGGTTAGGCAGGCACTTGCCAACACAGGGTTTTTACCTTATCTTAAGCTGTCCCTTTGCGCTGAAGCAGGCGGCGTGTGTGTATCACAGCCTGGGAAGCAGGGCCTCAGGGGAGTCCGCCAACAGACTGCCCTCCAGTAATGCCAGCTGAGAAAAGGTGGCAAGGCTGATGGAACCCGCTTACACGAAATTTTTCTCTTCACCAGAGGAGGTTTTTACCTTACCTTAAGCTGTCCCATTGCGCTGAAGCAGGCGGCGTGTGTGTATCACAGCCTGGGAAGCAGGGCCTCAGGGGAGTCTGCCAACAGACTGCCCTCCAGTATAGCCAGCTGAGAAAAGGTGGCAAGGCTGAGGGAACCCGCTTACAACGAAATGTTTCTCTTCAGCAGAGGAGATTTTGCTACCACACGTCAGCAGCTCCTCTCCCTCAGAGTGCTGTTCCTTTGAAGACTAGGAAAAGCCACCACGTTCCCCAGCTTAGGAGAGGCTCTTTTCCTAGTTGGTTTCATCCGTGAGAGCCAGAAGGGCTGATCTCAACCAGTCGGGCTGCACAGCCTGAGTCCTTGGGGTAGGGCAGTCCTGAGCCACTGTGCCTCCTAAGGAATGCAAGCAAAGTTACCTTGCCACAGGAAAGCACACCGAGGCCTGGTGTTTTCTCTATGAAATTGACGTGGGCTTGAAGGGTGAGGCCTTTACTCTATTGTGTATGGATGTAATCGATTTGGGCTGCCTGGTGAAACAACCTGCGGTCACCAGCACCCTGAGTACCTTTGCTGAACTTTGATTCCTAGCTAGGTCAACTCGGCCTTCGGAGGCTAGATGGGAACAAACGTGTGAAGCTTGGGGGAAAGCCTTTGAACAATGGCCAATATGCTTGTGCTTGTGCGAGGTATAGGAAGGCACTTGCCAACACAGGGTTTTTAACTTACCATAAGCTGTCACTTTGCGCTGAAGCAGGCGGCGTGTGTCTATCACAGCCTGGGAAGCAGGGCCTCAGCGTAGTCTGCCAACAGACTGCCCTCCAGTAATGCCGCTGAGAAAAGGTGGCAAGGCTGATGGAACCCGCTTACAACGAAATGTTTCTCTTCAGCAGAGGAGGTTTTTACCTTACCTTAAGCTGTCCCATTGCGCTGAAGCAGGCGGCGTGTGTGTATCACAGCCTGGGAAGCAGGGCCTCAGGGGAGTCTGCCAACAGACTGCCCTCCAGTATAGCCAGCTGAGAAAAGGTGGCAAGGCTGATGGAACCCGCTTACAACGAAATGTTTCTCTTCAGCAGAGGAGATTTTGCTACCACACGTCAGCAGCTCCTCTCCCTCAGAGTGCTGTTCCTTTGAAGACTAGGAAAAGCCACCACGTTCCCCAGCTTAGGAGAGGCTCTTTTCCTAGTTGGTTTCATCCGTGAGAGCCAGAAGGGCTGATCTCAACCAGTCGGGCTGCACAGCCTGAGTCCTTGGGGTAGGGCAGTCCTGAGCCACTGTGCCTCCTAAGGAATGCAAGCAAAGTTTTCTTGCCACAGGAAAGCACACCGAGGCCTGGTGTTTTCTCTATGAAATTGACGTGGGCTTGAAGGGTGAGGCCTTTACTACATTGTTTACGGCTGTACTCGATTTGGGCTGCCTGGTGAAACAACCTGCAGTCACCAGGACCCTGAGTTCCTTTCCTGAACTTTGATTCCTAGCTAGGTCAACTCGGCCTTCGGAGGCTACATGGGAGCAAACGTGTGAAGCTTGTGGGGAAAGCCTTTGACCAATGGCCAATATGCTTTTGCTTGTGCGAGGGTTAGGCAGGCACTTGCCAACACAGGGTTTTTACCTTACCTTAAGCTGTCCCTTTGCGCTGAAGCAGGCGGCGTGTGTGTATCACAGCCTGGGAAGCAGGGCCTCGGGGGAGTCTGCCAACAGACTGCCCTCCAGTAATGCCAGCTGAGAAAAGGTGGCAAGGCTGATGGAACCCGCTTACAACGAAATGTTTCTCTTCAGCAGAGGAGATTTTGCTACCACACGTCAGCAGCTCCTCTCCCTCAGAGTGCTGTTCCTTTGAAGACTAGGAAAAGCCACCACGTTCCCCAGCTTAGGAGAGGCTCTTTTCCTAGTTGGTTTCATCCGTGAGAGCCAGAAGGGCTGATCTCAACCAGTCGGACTGCACAGCCTGAGTCCTTGGGGTAGGGCAGTCCTGAGCCACTGTGCCTCCTAAGGAATGCAAGCAAAGTTTCCTTGCCACAGGAAAGCACACCGAGGCCTGGTGTTTTCTCTATGAAATTGACGTGGGCTTGAAGGGTGAGGCCTTTACTCTATTGTGTATGGATGTAATCGATTTGGGCTGCCTGGTGAAACAACCTGCGGTCACCAGCACCCTGAGTACCTTTGCTGAACTTTGATTCCTAGCTAGGTCAACTCGGCCTTCGGAGGCTAGATGGGAACAAACGTGTGAAGCTTGGGGGAAAGCCTTTGAACAATGGCCAATATGCTTGTGCTTGTGCGAGGGTTAGGCAGGCACTTGCCAACACAGGGTTTTTACCTTACCTTAAGCTGTCCCTTTGCGCTGAAGCAGGCGGCGTGTGTGTATCACAGCCTGGGAAGCAGGGCCTCAGGGGAGTCCGCCAACAGACTGCCCTCCAGTAATGCCAGCTGAGAAAAGGTGGCAAGGCTGATGGAACCCGCTTACACGAAATTTTTCTCTTCACCAGAGGAGGTTTTTACCTTACCTTAAGCTGTCCCATTGCGCTGAAGCAGGCGGCGTGTGTGTATCACAGCCTGGGAAGCAGGGCCTCAGGGGAGTCTGCCAACAGACTGCCCTCCAGTATAGCCAGCTGAGAAAAGGTGGCAAGGCTGAGGGAACCCGCTTACAACGAAATGTTTCTCTTCAGCAGAGGAGATTTTGCTACCACACGTCAGCAGCTCCTCTCCCTCAGAGTGCTGTTCCTTCGAAGACTAGGAAAAGCCACCACGTTCCCCAGCTTAGGAGAGGCTCTTTTCCTAGTTGGTTTCATCCGTGAGAGCCAGAAGGGCTGATCTCAACCAGTCGGGCTGCACAGCCTGAGTCCTTGGGGTAGGGCAGTCCTGAGCCACTGTGCCTCCTAAGGAATGCAAGCAAAGTTTCCTTGCCACAGGAAAGCACACCGAGGCCTGGTGTTTTCTCTATGAAATTGACGTGGGCTTGAAGGGTGAGGCCTTTACTCTATTGTGTATGGATGTAATCGATTTGGGCTGCCTGGTGAAACAACCTGCGGTCACCAGCACCCTGAGTACCTTTGCTGAACTTTGATTCCTAGCTAGGTCAACTCGGCCTTCGGAGGCTAGATGGGAACAAACGTGTGAAGCTTGGGGGAAAGCCTTTGAACAATGGCCAATATGCTTGTGCTTGTGTGAGGTATAGGAAGGCACTTGCCAACACAGGGTTTTTAACTTACCATAAGCTGTCACTTTGCGCTGAAGCAGGCGGCGTGTGTCTATCACAGCCTGGGAAGCAGGGCCTCAGGGTAGTCTGCCAACAGACTGCCCTCCAGTAATGCCAGCTGAGAAAAGGTGGCAAGGCTGATGGAACCCGCTTACAACGAAATGTTTCTCTTCAGCAGAGGAGGTTTTTACCTTACCTTAAGCTGTCCCATTGCGCTGAAGCAGGCGGCGTGTGTGTATCACAGCCTGGGAAGCAGGGCCTCAGGGGAGTCTCCCAACAGACTGCCCTCCAGTAATGCCAGCTGAGAAAAGGTGGCAAGGCTGATGGAACCCGCTTACAACGAAATGTTTCTCTTCAGCAGAGGAGATTTTGCTACCACACGTCAGCAGCTCCTCTCCCTCAGAGTGCTGTTCCTTTGAAGACTAGGAAAAGCCACCACGTTCCCCAGCTTAGGAGAGGCTCTTTTCCTAGTTGGTTTCATCCGTGAGAGCCAGAAGGGCTGATCTCAACCAGTCGGGCTGCACAGCCTGAGTCCTTGGGGTAGGGCAGTCCTGAGCCACTGTGCCTCCTAAGGAATGCAAGCAAAGTTTTCTTGCCACAGGAAAGCACACCGAGGCCTGGTGTTTTCTCTATGAAATTGACGAGGGCTTGAAGGGTGAGGCCTTTACTACATTGTGTACGGATGTACTCGACTTGGGCTGCCTGGTGAAACAACCTGCAGTCACCAGCACCCTGAGTTCCTTTCCTGAACTTTGATTCCTAGCTAGGTCAACTCGGCCTTCGGAGGCTACATGGGAGCAAACGTGTGAAGCTTGTGGGGAAAGCCTTTGACCAATGGCCAATATGCTTTTGCTTGTGCGAGGGTTAGGCAGGCACTTGCCAACACAGGGTTTTTACCTTACCTTAAGCTGTCCCTTTGCGCTGAAGCAGGCGGCGTGTGTGTATCACAGCCTGGGAAGCAGGGCCTCAGGGGAGTCCGCCAACAGACTGCCCTCCAGTAATGCCAGCTGAGAAAAGGTGGCAAGGCTGATGGAACCCGCTTACACGAAATGTTCCTCTTCACCAGAGGAGGTTTTTACCTTACCTTAAGCTGTCCCATTGCGCTGAAGCAGGCGGCGTGTGTGTATCACAGCCTGGGAAGCAGGGCCTCAGGGGAGTCTGCCAACAGACTGCCCTCCAGTATAGCCAGCTGAGAAAAGGTGGCAAGGCTGATGGAACCCGCTTACAACGAAATATTTCTCTTCAGCAGAGGAGATTTTGCTACCACACGTCAGCAGCTCCTCTCCCTCAGAGTGCTGTTCCTTTGAAGACTAGGAAAAGCCACCACGTTCCCCAGCTTAGGAGAGGCTCTTTTCCTAGTTGGTTTCATCCGTGAGAGCCAGAAGGGCTGATCTCAACCAGTCGGGCTGCACAGCCTGAGTCCTTGGGGTAGGGCAGTCCTGAGCCACTGTGCCTCCTAAGGAATGCAAGCAAAGTTTTCTTGCCACAGGAAAGCACACCGAGGCCTGGTGTTTTCTCTATGAAATTGACGTGGGCTTGAAGGGTGAGGCCTTTACTACATTGTGTACGGATGTACTCGATTTGGGCTGCCTGGTGAAACAACCTGCAGTCACCAGCACCCTGAGTTCCTTTCCTGAACTTTGATTCCTAGCTAGGTCAACTCGGCCTTCGGAGGCTACATGGGAGCAAACGTGTGAAGCTTGTGGGGAAAGCCTTTGACCAATGGCCAATATGCTTTTGCTTGTGCGAGGGTTAGGCAGGCACTTGCCAACACAGGGTTTTTACCTTACCTTAAGCTGTCCCTTTGCGCTGAAGCAGGCGGCGTGTGTGTATCACAGCCTGGGAAGCAGGGCCTCAGGGGAGTCTGCCAACAGACTGCCCTCCAGTATAGCCAGCTGAGAAAAGGTGGCAAGGCTGAGGGAACCCGCTTACAACGAAATGTTTCTCTTCAGCAGAGGAGATTTTGCTACCACACGTCAGCAGCTCCTCTCCCTCAGAGTGCTGTTCCTTTGAAGACTAGGAAAAGCCACCACGTTCCCCAGCTTAGGAGAGGCTCTTTTCCTAGTTGGTTTCATCCGTGAGAGCCAGAAGGGCTGATCTCAACCAGTCGGGCTGCACAGCCTGAGTCCTTGGGGTAGGGCAGTCCTGAGCCACTGTGCCTCCTAAGGAATGCAAGCAAAGTTACCTTGCCACAGGAAAGCACACCGAGGCCTGGTGTTTTCTCTATGAAATTGACGTGGGCTTGAAGGGTGAGGCCTTTACTCTATTGTGTATGGATGTAATCGATTTGGGCTGCCTGGTGAAACAACCTGCGGTCACCAGCACCCTGAGTACCTTTGCTGAACTTTGATTCCTAGCTAGGTCAACTCGGCCTTCGGAGGCTAGATGGGAACAAACGTGTGAAGCTTGGGGGAAAGCCTTTGAACAATGGCCAATATGCTTGTGCTTGTGCGAGGTATAGGAAGGCACTTGCCAACACAGGGTTTTTAACTTACCATAAGCTGTCACTTTGCGCTGAAGCAGGCGGCGTGTGTCTATCACAGCCTGGGAAGCAGGGCCTCAGCGTAGTCTGCCAACAGACTGCCCTCCAGTAATGCCGCTGAGAAAAGGTGGCAAGGCTGATGGAACCCGCTTACAACGAAATGTTTCTCTTCAGCAGAGGAGGTTTTTACCTTACCTTAAGCTGTCCCATTGCGCTGAAGCAGGCGGCGTGTGTGTATCACAGCCTGGGAAGCAGGGCCTCAGGGGAGTCTGCCAACAGACTGCCCTCCAGTATAGCCAGCTGAGAAAAGGTGGCAAGGCTGAGGGAACCCGCTTACAACGAAATGTTTCTCTTCAGCAGAGGAGATTTTGCCACCACACGTCAGCAGCTCCTCTCCCTCAGAGTGCTGTTCCTTTGAAGACTAGGAAAAGCCACCACGTTCCCCAGCTTAGGAGAGGCTCTTTTCCTAGTTGGTTTCATCCGTGAGAGCCAGAAGGGCTGATCTCAACCAGTCGGGCTGCACAGCCTGAGTCCTTGGGGTAGGGCAGTCCTGAGCCACTGTGCCTCCTAAGGAATGCAAGCAAAGTTTTCTTGCCACAGGAAAGCACACCGAGGCCTGGTGTTTTCTCTATGAAATTGACGTGGGCTTGAAGGGTGAGGCCTTTACTACATTGTTTACGGCTGTACTCGATTTGGGCTGCCTGGTGAAACAACCTGCAGTCACCAGGACCCTGAGTTCCTTTCCTGAACTTTGATTCCTAGCTAGGTCAACTCGGCCTTCGGAGGCTACATGGGAGCAAACGTGTGAAGCTTGTGGGGAAAGCCTTTGACCAATGGCCAATATGCTTTTGCTTGTGCGAGGGTTAGGCAGGCACTTGCCAACACAGGGTTTTTACCTTACCTTAAGCTGTCCCTTTGCGCTGAAGCAGGCGGCGTGTGTGTATCACAGCCTGGGAAGCAGGGCCTCGGGGGAGTCTGCCAACAGACTGCCCTCCAGTAATGCCAGCTGAGAAAAGGTGGCAAGGCTGATGGAACCCGCTTACAACGAAATGTTTCTCTTCAGCAGAGGAGATTTTGCTACCACACGTCAGCAGCTCCTCTCCCTCAGAGTGCTGTTCCTTTGAAGACTAGGAAAAGCCACCACGTTCCCCAGCTTAGGAGAGGCTCTTTTCCTAGTTGGTTTCATCCGTGAGAGCCAGAAGGGCTGATCTCAACCAGTCGGACTGCACAGCCTGAGTCCTTGGGGTAGGGCAGTCCTGAGCCACTGTGCCTCCTAAGGAATGCAAGCAAAGTTTCCTTGCCACAGGAAAGCACACCGAGGCCTGGTGTTTTCTCTATGAAATTGACGTGGGCTTGAAGGGTGAGGCCTTTACTACATTGTGTATGGATGTAATCGATTTGGGCTGCCTGGTGAAACAACCTGCGGTCACCAGCACCCTGAGTACCTTTGCTGAACTTTGATTCCTAGCTAGGTCAACTCGGCCTTCGGAGGCTAGATGGGAACAAACGTGTGAAGCTTGGGGGAAAGCCTTTGAACAATGGCCAATATGCTTGTGCTTGTGCGAGGGTTAGGCAGGCACTTGCCAACACAGGGTTTTTACCTTATCTTAAGCTGTCCCTTTGCGCTGAAGCAGGCGGCGTGTGTGTATCACAGCCTGGGAAGCAGGGCCTCAGGGGAGTCCGCCAACAGACTGCCCTCCAGTAATGCCAGCTGAGAAAAGGTGGCAAGGCTGATGGAACCCGCTTACACGAAATTTTTCTCTTCACCAGAGGAGGTTTTTACCTTACCTTAAGCTGTCCCATTGCGCTGAAGCAGGCGGCGTGTGTGTATCACAGCCTGGGAAGCAGGGCCTCAGGGGAGTCTGCCAACAGACTGCCCTCCAGTATAGCCAGCTGAGAAAAGGTGGCAAGGCTGAGGGAACCCGCTTACAACGAAATGTTTCTCTTCAGCAGAGGAGATTTTGCTACCACACGTCAGCAGCTCCTCTCCCTCAGAGTGCTGTTCCTTTGAAGACTAGGAAAAGCCACCACGTTCCCCAGCTTAGGAGAGGCTCTTTTCCTAGTTGGTTTCATCCGTGAGAGCCAGAAGGGCTGATCTCAACCAGTCGGGCTGCACAGCCTGAGTCCTTGGGGTAGGGCAGTCCTGAGCCACTGTGCCTCCTAAGGAATGCAAGCAAAGTTACCTTGCCACAGGAAAGCACACCGAGGCCTGGTGTTTTCTCTATGAAATTGACGTGGGCTTGAAGGGTGAGGCCTTTACTCTATTGTGTATGGATGTAATCGATTTGGGCTGCCTGGTGAAACAACCTGCGGTCACCAGCACCCTGAGTACCTTTGCTGAACTTTGATTCCTAGCTAGGTCAACTCGGCCTTCGGAGGCTAGATGGGAACAAACGTGTGAAGCTTGGGGGAAAGCCTTTGAACAATGGCCAATATGCTTGTGCTTGTGCGAGGTATAGGAAGGCACTTGCCAACACAGGGTTTTTAACTTACCATAAGCTGTCACTTTGCGCTGAAGCAGGCGGCGTGTGTCTATCACAGCCTGGGAAGCAGGGCCTCAGCGTAGTCTGCCAACAGACTGCCCTCCAGTAATGCCGCTGAGAAAAGGTGGCAAGGCTGATGGAACCCGCTTACAACGAAATGTTTCTCTTCAGCAGAGGAGGTTTTTACCTTACCTTAAGCTGTCCCATTGCGCTGAAGCAGGCGGCGTGTGTGTATCACAGCCTGGGAAGCAGGGCCTCAGGGGAGTCTGCCAACAGACTGCCCTCCAGTATAGCCAGCTGAGAAAAGGTGGCAAGGCTGATGGAACCCGCTTACAACGAAATGTTTCTCTTCAGCAGAGGAGATTTTGCTACCACACGTCAGCAGCTCCTCTCCCTCAGAGTGCTGTTCCTTTGAAGACTAGGAAAAGCCACCACGTTCCCCAGCTTAGGAGAGGCTCTTTTCCTAGTTGGTTTCATCCGTGAGAGCCAGAAGGGCTGATCTCAACCAGTCGGGCTGCACAGCCTGAGTCCTTGGGGTAGGGCAGTCCTGAGCCACTGTGCCTCCTAAGGAATGCAAGCAAAGTTTTCTTGCCACAGGAAAGCACACCGAGGCCTGGTGTTTTCTCTATGAAATTGACGTGGGCTTGAAGGGTGAGGCCTTTACTACATTGTTTACGGCTGTACTCGATTTGGGCTGCCTGGTGAAACAACCTGCAGTCACCAGGACCCTGAGTTCCTTTCCTGAACTTTGATTCCTAGCTAGGTCAACTCGGCCTTCGGAGGCTACATGGGAGCAAACGTGTGAAGCTTGTGGGGAAAGCCTTTGACCAATGGCCAATATGCTTTTGCTTGTGCGAGGGTTAGGCAGGCACTTGCCAACACAGGGTTTTTACCTTACCTTAAGCTGTCCCTTTGCGCTGAAGCAGGCGGCGTGTGTGTATCACAGCCTGGGAAGCAGGGCCTCGGGGGAGTCTGCCAACAGACTGCCCTCCAGTAATGCCAGCTGAGAAAAGGTGGCAAGGCTGATGGAACCCGCTTACAACGAAATGTTTCTCTTCAGCAGAGGAGATTTTGCTACCACACGTCAGCAGCTCCTCTCCCTCAGAGTGCTGTTCCTTTGAAGACTAGGAAAAGCCACCACGTTCCCCAGCTTAGGAGAGGCTCTTTTCCTAGTTGGTTTCATCCGTGAGAGCCAGAAGGGCTGATCTCAACCAGTCGGACTGCACAGCCTGAGTCCTTGGGGTAGGGCAGTCCTGAGCCACTGTGCCTCCTAAGGAATGCAAGCAAAGTTTCCTTGCCACAGGAAAGCACACCGAGGCCTGGTGTTTTCTCTATGAAATTGACGTGGGCTTGAAGGGTGAGGCCTTTACTCTATTGTGTATGGATGTAATCGATTTGGGCTGCCTGGTGAAACAACCTGCGGTCACCAGCACCCTGAGTACCTTTGCTGAACTTTGATTCCTAGCTAGGTCAACTCGGCCTTCGGAGGCTAGATGGGAACAAACGTGTGAAGCTTGGGGGAAAGCCTTTGAACAATGGCCAATATGCTTGTGCTTGTGCGAGGGTTAGGCAGGCACTTGCCAACACAGGGTTTTTACCTTACCTTAAGCTGTCCCTTTGCGCTGAAGCAGGCGGCGTGTGTGTATCACAGCCTGGGAAGCAGGGCCTCAGGGGAGTCCGCCAACAGACTGCCCTCCAGTAATGCCAGCTGAGAAAAGGTGGCAAGGCTGATGGAACCCGCTTACACGAAATTTTTCTCTTCACCAGAGGAGGTTTTTACCTTACCTTAAGCTGTCCCATTGCGCTGAAGCAGGCGGCGTGTGTGTATCACAGCCTGGGAAGCAGGGCCTCAGGGGAGTCTGCCAACAGACTGCCCTCCAGTATAGCCAGCTGAGAAAAGGTGGCAAGGCTGAGGGAACCCGCTTACAACGAAATGTTTCTCTTCAGCAGAGGAGATTTTGCTACCACACGTCAGCAGCTCCTCTCCCTCAGAGTGCTGTTCCTTCGAAGACTAGGAAAAGCCACCACGTTCCCCAGCTTAGGAGAGGCTCTTTTCCTAGTTGGTTTCATCCGTGAGAGCCAGAAGGGCTGATCTCAACCAGTCGGGCTGCACAGCCTGAGTCCTTGGGGTAGGGCAGTCCTGAGCCACTGTGCCTCCTAAGGAATGCAAGCAAAGTTTCCTTGCCACAGGAAAGCACACCGAGGCCTGGTGTTTTCTCTATGAAATTGACGTGGGCTTGAAGGGTGAGGCCTTTACTCTATTGTGTATGGATGTAATCGATTTGGGCTGCCTGGTGAAACAACCTGCGGTCACCAGCACCCTGAGTACCTTTGCTGAACTTTGATTCCTAGCTAGGTCAACTCGGCCTTCGGAGGCTAGATGGGAACAAACGTGTGAAGCTTGGGGGAAAGCCTTTGAACAATGGCCAATATGCTTGTGCTTGTGTGAGGTATAGGAAGGCACTTGCCAACACAGGGTTTTTAACTTACCATAAGCTGTCACTTTGCGCTGAAGCAGGCGGCGTGTGTCTATCACAGCCTGGGAAGCAGGGCCTCAGGGTAGTCTGCCAACAGACTGCCCTCCAGTAATGCCAGCTGAGAAAAGGTGGCAAGGCTGATGGAACCCGCTTACAACGAAATGTTTCTCTTCAGCAGAGGAGGTTTTTACCTTACCTTAAGCTGTCCCATTGCGCTGAAGCAGGCGGCGTGTGTGTATCACAGCCTGGGAAGCAGGGCCTCAGGGGAGTCTCCCAACAGACTGCCCTCCAGTAATGCCAGCTGAGAAAAGGTGGCAAGGCTGATGGAACCCGCTTACAACGAAATGTTTCTCTTCAGCAGAGGAGATTTTGCTACCACACGTCAGCAGCTCCTCTCCCTCAGAGTGCTGTTCCTTTGAAGACTAGGAAAAGCCACCACGTTCCCCAGCTTAGGAGAGGCTCTTTTCCTAGTTGGTTTCATCCGTGAGAGCCAGAAGGGCTGATCTCAACCAGTCGGGCTGCACAGCCTGAGTCCTTGGGGTAGGGCAGTCCTGAGCCACTGTGCCTCCTAAGGAATGCAAGCAAAGTTTTCTTGCCACAGGAAAGCACACCGAGGCCTGGTGTTTTCTCTATGAAATTGACGAGGGCTTGAAGGGTGAGGCCTTTACTACATTGTGTACGGATGTACTCGACTTGGGCTGCCTGGTGAAACAACCTGCAGTCACCAGCACCCTGAGTTCCTTTCCTGAACTTTGATTCCTAGCTAGGTCAACTCGGCCTTCGGAGGCTACATGGGAGCAAACGTGTGAAGCTTGTGGGGAAAGCCTTTGACCAATGGCCAATATGCTTTTGCTTGTGCGAGGGTTAGGCAGGCACTTGCCAACACAGGGTTTTTACCTTACCTTAAGCTGTCCCTTTGCGCTGAAGCAGGCGGCGTGTGTGTATCACAGCCTGGGAAGCAGGGCCTCAGGGGAGTCCGCCAACAGACTGCCCTCCAGTAATGCCAGCTGAGAAAAGGTGGCAAGGCTGATGGAACCCGCTTACACGAAATGTTCCTCTTCACCAGAGGAGGTTTTTACCTTACCTTAAGCTGTCCCATTGCGCTGAAGCAGGCGGCGTGTGTGTATCACAGCCTGGGAAGCAGGGCCTCAGGGGAGTCTGCCAACAGACTGCCCTCCAGTATAGCCAGCTGAGAAAAGGTGGCAAGGCTGATGGAACCCGCTTACAACGAAATATTTCTCTTCAGCAGAGGAGATTTTGCTACCACACGTCAGCAGCTCCTCTCCCTCAGAGTGCTGTTCCTTTGAAGACTAGGAAAAGCCACCACGTTCCCCAGCTTAGGAGAGGCTCTTTTCCTAGTTGGTTTCATCCGTGAGAGCCAGAAGGGCTGATCTCAACCAGTCGGGCTGCACAGCCTGAGTCCTTGGGGTAGGGCAGTCCTGAGCCACTGTGCCTCCTAAGGAATGCAAGCAAAGTTTTCTTGCCACAGGAAAGCACACCGAGGCCTGGTGTTTTCTCTATGAAATTGACGTGGGCTTGAAGGGTGAGGCCTTTACTACATTGTGTACGGATGTACTCGATTTGGGCTGCCTGGTGAAACAACCTGCAGTCACCAGCACCCTGAGTTCCTTTCCTGAACTTTGATTCCTAGCTAGGTCAACTCGGCCTTCGGAGGCTACATGGGAGCAAACGTGTGAAGCTTGTGGGGAAAGCCTTTGACCAATGGCCAATATGCTTTTGCTTGTGCGAGGGTTAGGCAGGCACTTGCCAACACAGGGTTTTTACCTTACCTTAAGCTGTCCCTTTGCGCTGAAGCAGGCGGCGTGTGTGTATCACAGCCTGGGAAGCAGGGCCTCAGGGGAGTCTGCCAACAGACTGCCCTCCAGTAATGCCAGCTGAGAAAAGGTGGCAAGGCTGATGGAACCCGCTTACAACGAAATGTTTCTCTTCAGCAGAGGAGGTTTTTACCTTACCTTAAGCTGTCCCATTGCGCTGAAGCAGGCGGCGTGTGTGTATCACAGCCTGGGAAGCAGGGCCTCAGGGGAGTCTGCCAACAGACTGCCCTCCAGTAATGCCAGCTGAGAAAAGGTGGCAAGGCTGATGGAACCCGCTTACAACGAAATGTTTCTCTTCAGCAGAGGAGATTTTGCTACCACATGTCAGCAGCTCCTCTCCCTCAGAGTGCTGTTCCTTTGAAGACTAGGAAAAGCCACCACGTTCCCCAGCTTAGGAGAGGCTCTTTTCCTAGTTGGTTTCATCCGTGAGAGCCAGAAGGGCTGATCTCAACCAGTCGGGCTGCACAGCCTGAGTCCTTGGGGTAGGGCAGTCCTGAGCCACTGTGCCTCCTAAGGAATGCAAGCAAAGTTTTCTTGCCACAGGAAAGCACACCGAGGCCTGGTGTTTTCTCTATGAAATTGACGTGGGCTTGAAGGGTGAGGCCTTTACTACATTGTGTACGGATGTACTCGATTTGGGCTGCCTGGTGAAACAACCTGCAGTCACCAGGACCCTGAGTTCCTTTCCTGAACTTTGATTCCTAGCTAGGTCAACTCGGCCTTCGGAGGCTACATGGGAGCAAACGTGTGAAGCTTGTGGGGAAAGCCTTTGACCAATGGCCAATATGCTTTTGCTTGTGCGAGGGTTAGGCAGGCACTTGCCAACACAGGGTTTTTACCTTACCTTAAGCTGTCCCTTTGCGCTGAAGCAGGCGGCGTGTGTGTATCACAGCCTGGGAAGCAGGGCCTCGGGGGAGTCTGCCAACAGACTGCCCTCCAGTAATGCCAGCTGAGAAAAGGTGGCAAGGCTGATGGAACCCGCTTACAACGAAATGTTTCTCTTCAGCAGAGGAGATTTTGCTACCACACGTCAGCAGCTCCTCTCCCTCAGAGTGCTGTTCCTTTGAAGACTAGGAAAAGCCACCACGTTCCCCAGCTTAGGAGAGGCTCTTTTCCTAGTTGGTTTCATCCGTGAGAGCCAGAAGGGCTGATCTCAACCAGTCGGACTGCACAGCCTGAGTCCTTGGGGTAGGGCAGTCCTGAGCCACTGTGCCTCCTAAGGAATGCAAGCAAAGTTTCCTTGCCACAGGAAAGCACACCGAGGCCTGGTGTTTTCTCTATGAAATTGACGTGGGCTTGAAGGGTGAGGCCTTTAGTCTATTGTGTATGGATGTAATCGATTTGGGCTGCCTGGTGAAACAACCTGCGGTCACCAGCACCCTGAGTACCTTTGCTGAACTTTGATTCCTAGCTAGGTCAACTCGGCCTTCGGAGGCTAGATGGGAACAAACGTGTGAAGCTTGGGGGAAAGCCTTTGAACAATGGCCAATATGCTTGTGCTTGTGCGAGGTATAGGAAGGCACTTGCCAACACAGGGTTTTTAACTTACCATAAACTGTCACTTTGCGCTGAAGCAGGCGGCGTGTGTCTATCACAGCCTGGGAAGCAGGGCCTCAGGGTAGTCTGCCAACAGACTGCCCTCCAGTAATGCCAGCTGAGAAAAGGTGGCAAGGCTGATGGAACCCGCTTACAACGAAATGTTTCTCTTCAGCAGAGGAGATTTTGCTACCACACGTCAGCAGCTCCTCTCCCTCAGAGTGCTGTTCCTTTGAAGACTAGGAAAAGCCACCACGTTCCCCAGCTTAGGAGAGGCTCTTTTCCTAGTTGGTTTCATCCGTGAGAGCCAGAAGGGCTGATCTCGACCAGTCGGGCTGCACAGCCTGAGTCCTTGGGGTAGGGCAGTCCTGAGCCACTGTGCCTCCTAAGGAATGCAAGCAAAGTTTTCTTGCCACAGGAAAGCACACCGAGGCCTGGTGTTTTCTCTATGAAATTGACGTGGGCTTGAAGGGTGAGGCCTTTACTACATTGTGTACGGATGTACTCGATTTGGGCTGCCTGGTGAAACAACCTGCAGTCACCAGCACCCTGAGTTCCTTTCCTGAACTTTGATTCCTAGCTAGGTCAACTCGGCCTTCGGAGGCTACATGGGAGCAAACGTGTGAAGCTTGTGGGGAAAGCCTTTGACCAATGGCCAATATGCTTTTGCTTGTGCGAGGGTTAGGCAGGCACTTGCCAACACAGGGTTTTTACCTTACCTTAAGCTGTCCCTTTGCGCTGAAGCAGGCGGCGTGTGTGTATCACAGCCTGGGAAGCAGGGCCTCAGGGGAGTCCGCCAACAGACTGCCCTCCAGTATAGCCAGCTGAGAAAAGGTGGCAAGGCTGATGGAACCCGCTTACAACGAAATATTTCTCTTCAGCAGAGGAGATTTTGCTACCACACGTCAGCAGCTCCTCTCCCTCAGAGTGCTGTTCCTTTGAAGACTAGGAAAAGCCACCACGTTCCCCAGCTTAGGAGAGGCTCTTTTCCTAGTTGGTTTCATCCGTGAGAGCCAGAAGGGCTGATCTCAACCAGTCGGGCTGCACAGCCTGAGTCCTTGGGGTAGGGCAGTCCTGAGCCACTGTGCCTCCTAAGGAATGCAAGCAAAGTTTCCTTGCCACAGGAAAGCACACCGAGGCCTGGTGTTTTCTCTATGAAATTGACGTGGGCTTGAAGGGTGAGGCCTTTACTATATTGTGGATGGATGTAATCGATTAGGGCTGCCTGGTGAAACAACCTGCGGTCACCAGCACCCTGAGTACCTTTGCTGAACTTTGATTCCTAGCTAGGTCAACTCGGCCTTCGGAGGCTAGATGGGAACAAACGTGTGAAGATTGGGGGAAAGACTTTGAACAATGGCCAATATGCTTGTGCTTGTGTGAGGTATAGGAAGGCACTTGCCAACACAGGGTTTTTAACTTACCATAAGCTGTCCCTTTGCGCTGAAGCAGGCGGCGTGTGTGTATCACAGCCTGGGAAGCAGGGCCTCGGGGGAGTCTGCCAACAGACTGCCCTCCAGTAATGCCAGCTGAGAAAAGGTGGCAAGGCTGATGGAACCCGCTTACAACGAAATGTTTCTCTTCAGCAGAGGAGATTTTGCTACCACACGTCAGCAGCTCCTCTCCCTCAGTGCTGTTCCTTTGAAGACTAGGAAAAGCCACCACGTTCCCCAGCTTAGGAGAGGCTCTTTTCCTAGTTGGTTTCATCCGTGAGAGCCAGAAGGGCTGATCTCAACCAGTCGGGCTGCACAGCCTGAGTCCTTGGGGTAGGGCAGTCCTGAGCCACTGTGCCTCCTAAGGAATGCAAGCAAAGTTTTCTTGCCACAGGAAAGCACACCGAGGCCTGGTGTTTTCTCTATGAAATTGACGAGGGCTTGAAGGGTGAGGCCTTTACTACATTGTGTACGGTTGTACTCTTTTTGGGCTGCCTGGTGAAATAACCTGCAGTCACCAGCACCCTGAGTTCCTTTCCTGAACTTTGATTCCTAGCTAGGTCAACTCGGCCTTCGGAGGCTACATGGGAGCAAACGTGTGAAGCTTGTGGGGAAAGCCTTTGACCAATGGCCAATATGCTTTTGCTTGTGCGAGGGTTAGGCAGGCACTTGCCAACACAGGGTTTTTACCTTACCTTAAGCTGTCCCTTTGCGCTGAAGCAGGCGGCGTGTGTGTATCACAGCCTGGGAAGCAGGGCCTCAGGGGAGTCTGCCAACAGACTGCCCTCCAGTATAGCCAGCTGAGAAAAGGTGGCAAGGCTGATGGAACCCGCTTACAATGAAATGTTTCTCTTCAGCAGAGGAGATTTTGCTACCACACGTCAGCAGCTCCTCTCCCTCAGAGTGCTGTTCCTTTGAAGACTAGGAAAAGCCACCACGTTCCCCAGCTTAGGAGAGGCTCTTTTCCTAGTTGGTTTCATCCGTGAGAGCCAGAAGGGCTGATCTCAACCAGTCGGGCTGCACAGCCTGAGTCCTTGGGGTAGGGCAGTCCTGAGCCACTGTGCCTCCTAAGGAATGCAAGCAAAGTTTCCTTGCCACAGGAAAGCACACCGAGGCCTGGTGTTTTCTCTATGAAATTGACGTGGGCTTGAAGGGTGAGGCCTTTACTATATTGTGTATGGATGTAATCGATTTGGGCTGCCTGGTGAAACAACCTGCGGTCACCAGCACCCTGAGTACCTTTGCTGAACTCTGATTCCTAGCTAGGTCAACTCGGCCTTCGGAGGCTAGATGGGACCAAACGTGTGAAGCTTGGGGGAAAGCCTTTGAACAATGGCCAATATGCTTGTGCTTGTGCGAGGTATAGGAAGGCACTTGCCAACACAGGGTTTTTAACTTACCATAAGCTGTCACTTTGCGCTGAAGCAGGCGGCGTGTGTCTATCACAGCCTGGGAAGCAGGGCCTCAGGGTAGTCTGCCAACAGACTGCCCTCCAGTAATGCCAGCTGAGAAAAGGTGGCAAGGCTGTTGGAACCCGCTTACAACGAAATGTTTCTCTTCAGCAGAGGAGGTTTTTACCTTACCTTAAGCTGTCCCATTGCGCTGAAGCAGGCGGCGTGTGTGTATCACAGCCTGGGAAGCAGGGCTTCACGGGAGTCTGCCAACAGACTGCCCTCCAGTATAGCCAGCTGAGAAAAGGTGGCAAGGCTGATGGAACCCGCTTACAACGAAATGTTTCTCTTCAGCAGAGGAGATTTTGCTACCACACGTCAACAGCTCCTCTCCCTCAGAGTGCTGTTCCTTTGAAGACTAGGAAAAGCCACCACGTTCCCCAGCTTAGGAGAGGCTCTTTTCCTAGTTGGTTTCATCCGTGAGAGCCAGAAGGGCTGATCTCAACCAGTCGGGCTGCACAGCCTCAGTCCTTGGGGTAGGCTAGTCCTGAGCCACTGTGCCTCCTAAGGAATGCAAGCAAAGTTTTCTTGCCACAGGAAAGCACACCGAGGCCTGGTGTTTTCTCTATGAAATTGACGTGGGCTTGAAGGGTGAGGCCTTTACTACATTGTGTATGGATGTACTCGATTTGGGCTGCCTGGAGAAACAACCTGCAGTCACCAGCACCCTGAGTTCCTTTCCTGAACTTTGATTCCTAGCTAGGTCAACTCGGCCTTCGGAGGCTACATGGGAGCAAACGTGTGAAGCTTGTGGGGAAAGCCTTTGACCAATGGCCAATATGCTTTTGCTTGTGCGAGGGTTAGGCAGGCACTTGCCAACACAGGGTTTTTACCTTACCTTAAGCTGTCCCTTTGCGCTGAAGCAGGCGGCGTGTGTGTATCACAGCCTGGGAAGCAGGGCCTCAGGGTAGTCTGCCAACAGACTGCCCTCCAGTAATGCCAGCTGAGAAAAGGTGGCAAGGCTGATGGAACCCGCTTACAACGAAATGTTTCTCTTCAGCAGAGGAGGTTTTTACCTTACCTTAAGCTGTCCCTTTGCGCTGAAGCAGGCGGCGTGTGTGTATCACAGCCTGGGAAGCAGGGCCTCAGGGGAGTCTGCCAACAGACTGCCCTCCAGTATAGCCAGCTGAGAAAAGGTGGCAAGGCTGATGGAACCCGCTTACAACGAAATGTTTCTCTTCAGCAGAGGAGATTTTGCTACCACACGTCAGCAGCTCCTCTCCCTCAGAGTGCTGTTCCTTTGAAGACTAGGAAAAGCCACCACGTTCCCCAGCTTAGGAGAGGCTCTTTTCCTAGTTGGTTTCATCCGTGAGAGCCAGAAGGGCTGATCTCAACCAGTCGGGCTGCACAGCCTGAGTCCTTGGGGTAGGGCAGTCCTGAGCCACTGTGCCTCCTAAGGAATGCAAGCAAAGTTTCCTTGCCACAGGAAAGCACACCGAGGCCTGGTGTTTTCTCTATGAAATTGACGTGGGCTTGAAGGGTGAGGCCTTTACTATATTGTGGATGGATGTAATCGATTAGGGCTGCCTGGTGAAACAACCTGCGGTCACCAGCACCCTGAGTACCTTTGCTGAACTTTGATTCCTAGCTAGGTCAACTCGGCCTTCGGAGGCTAGATGGGAACAAACGTGTGAAGATTGGGGGAAAGACTTTGAACAATGGCCAATATGCTTGTGCTTGTGCGAGGTATAGGAAGGCACTTGCCAACACAGGGTTTTTAACTTACCATAAGCTGTCCCTTTGCGCTGAAGCAGGCGGCGTGTGTGTATCACAGCCTGGGAAGCAGGGCCTCGGGGGAGTCTGCCAACAGACTGCCCTCCAGTAATGCCAGCTGAGAAAAGGTGGCAAGGCTGATGGAACCCGCTTACAACGAAATGTTTCTCTTCAGCAGAGGAGATTTTGCTACCACACGTCAGCAGCTCCTCTCCCTCAGTGCTGTTCCTTTGAAGACTAGGAAAAGCCACCACGTTCCCCAGCTTAGCAGAGGCTCTTTTCCTAGTTGGTTTCATCCGTGAGAGCCAGAAGGGCTGATCTCAACCAGTCGGGCTGCACAGCCTGAGTCCTTGGGGTAGGGCAGTCCTGAGCCACTGTGCCTCCTAAGGAATGCAAGCAAAGTTTTCTTGCCACAGGAAAGCACACCGAGGCCTGGTGTTTTCTCTATGAAATTGACGTGGGCTTGAAGGGTGAGGCCTTTACTACATTGTGTACGGTTGTACTCTTTTTGGGCTGCCTGGTGAAATAACCTGCAGTCACCAGCACCCTGAGTTCCTTTCCTGAACTTTGATTCCTAGCTAGGTCAACTCGGCCTTTGGAGGCTACATGGGAGCAAACGTGTGAAGCTTGTGGGGAAAGCCTTTGACCAATGGCCAATATGCTTTTGCTTGTGCGAGGGTTAGGCAGGCACTTGCCAACACAGGGTTTTTACCTTACCTTAAGCTGTCCCTTTGCGCTGAAGCAGGCGGCGTGTGTGTATCACAGCCTGGGAAGCAGGGCCTCAGGGGAGTCTGCCAACAGACTGCCCTCCAGTATAGCCAGCTGAGAAAAGGTGGCAAGGCTGATGGAACCCGCTTACAATGAAATGTTTCTCTTCAGCAGAGGAGATTTTGCTACCACACGTCAGCAGCTCCTCTCCCTCAGAGTGCTGTTCCTTTGAAGACTAGGAAAAGCCACCACGTTCCCCAGCTTAGGAGAGGCTCTTTTCCTAGTTGGTTTCATCCGTGAGAGCCAGAAGGGCTGATCTCAACCAGTCGGGCTGCACAGCCTGAGTCCTTGGGGTAGGGCAGTCCTGAGCCACTGTGCCTCCTAAGGAATGCAAGCAAAGTTTCCTTGCCACAGGAAAGCACACCGAGGCCTGGTGTTTTCTCTATGAAATTGACGTGGGCTTGAAGGGTGAGGCCTTTACTATATTGTGTATGGATGTAATCGATTTGGGCTGCCTGGTGAAACAACCTGCGGTCACCAGCACCCTGAGTACCTTTGCTGAACTCTGATTCCTAGCTAGGTCAACTCGGCCTTCGGAGGCTAGATGGGACCAAACGTGTGAAGCTTGGGGGAAAGCCTTTGAACAATGGCCAATATGCTTGTGCTTGTGCGAGGTATAGGAAGGCACTTGCCAACACAGGGTTTTTAACTTACCATAAGCTGTCACTTTGCGCTGAAGCAGGCGGCGTGTGTCTATCACAGCCTGGGAAGCAGGGCCTCAGGGTAGTCTGCCAACAGACTGCCCTCCAGTAATGCCAGCTGAGAAAAGGTGGCAAGGCTGATGGAACCCGCTTACAACGAAATGTTTCTCTTCAGCAGAGGAGGTTTTTACCTTACCTTAAGCTGTCCCATTGCGCTGAAGCAGGCGGCGTGTGTGTATCACAGCCTGGGAAGCAGGGCCTCACGGGAGTCTGCCAACAGACTGCCCTCCAGTATAGCCAGCTGAGAAAAGGTGGCAAGGCTGATGGAACCCGCTTACAACGAAATGTTTCTCTTCAGCAGAGGAGATTTTGCTACCACACGTCAACAGCTCCTCTCCCTCAGAGTGCTGTTCCTTTGAAGACTAGGAAAAGCCACCACGTTCCCCAGCTTAGGAGAGGCTCTTTTCCTAGTTGGTTTCATCCGTGAGAGCCAGAAGGGCTGATCTCAACCAGTCGGGCTGCACAGCCTCAGTCCTTGGGGTAGGCTAGTCCTGAGCCACTGTGCCTCCTAAGGAATGCAAGTAAAGTTTTCTTGCCACAGGAAAGCACACCGAGGCCTGGTGTTTTCTCTATGAAATTGACGTGGGCTTGAAGGGTGAGGCCTTTACTACATTGTGTATGGATGTACTCGATTTGGGCTGCCTGGAGAAACAACCTGCAGTCACCAGCACCCTGAGTTCCTTTCCTGAACTTTGATTCCTAGCTAGGTCAACTCGGCCTTCGGAGGCTACATGGGAGCAAACGTGTGAAGCTTGTGGGGAAAGCCTTTGACCAATGGCCAATATGCTTTTGCTTGTGCGAGGGTTAGGCAGGCACTTGCCAACACAGGGTTTTTTCCTTACCTTAAGCTGTCCCTTTGCGCTGAAGCAGGCGGCGTGTGTGTATCACAGCCTGGGAAGCAGGGCCTCAGGGTAGTCTGCCAACAGACTGCCCTCCAGTAATGCCAGCTGAGAAAAGGTGGCAAGGCTGATGGAACCCGCTTACAACGAAATGTTTCTCTTCAGCAGAGGAGGTTTTTACCTTACCTTAAGCTGTCCCTTTGCGCTGAAGCAGGCGGCGTGTGTGTATCACAGCCTGGGAAGCAGGGCCTCAGGGGAGTCTGCCAACAGACTGCCCTCCAGTATAGCCAGCTGAGAAAAGGTGGCAAGGCTGATGGAACCCGCTTACAACGAAATGTTTCTCTTCAGCAGAGGAGATTTTGCTACCACACGTCAGCAGCTCCTCTCCCTCAGAGTGCTGTTCCTTTGAAGACTAGGAAAAGCCACCACGTTCCCGAGCTTAGGAGAGGCTCTTTTCCTAGTTGGTTTCATCCGTGAGAGCCAGAAGTGCTGATCTCAACCATTCGGGCTGCACAGCCTGAGTCCTTGGGGTAGGGCAGTCCTGAGCCACTGTGCCTCCTAAGGAATGCAAGCAAAGTTTCCTTGCCAAAGGAAAGCACACCGAGGCCTGGTGTTTTCTCTATGAAACTGACGTGGGCTTGAAGGGTGAGGCCTTTACTATATTGTGTATGGATGTAATCGATTAGGGCTGCCTGGTGAAACAACCTGCGGTCACCAGCACCCTGAGTACCTTTGCTGAACTTTGATTCCTAGCTAGGTCAACTCGGCCTTCGGAGGCTAGATGGGAACAAACGTGTGAAGCTTGGGGGAAAGACTTTGAACAATGGCCAATATGCTTGTGCTTGTGCGAGGTATAGGAAGGCACTTGCCAACACAGGGTTTTTAACTTACCATAAGCTGTCACTTTGCGCTGAAGCGGGCGGCGTGTGTCTATCACAGCCTGGGAAGCAGGGCCTCAGGGTAGTCTGCCAACAGACTGCCCTCCAGTAATGCCAGCTGAGAAAAGGTGGCAAGGCTGATGGAACCCGCTTACAACGAAATGTTTCTCTTCAGCAGAGGAGGTTTTTACCTTACCTTAAGCTGTCCCTTTGCGCTGAAGCAGGCGGCGTGTGTGTATCACAGCCTGGGAAGCAGGGCCTCAAGGGAGTCTGCCAACAGACTGCCCTCCAGTATAGCCAGCTGAGAAAAGGTGGCAAGGCTGATGGAACCCGCTTACAACGAAATGTTTCTCTTCAGCAGAGGAGATTTTGCTACCACACGTCAACAGCTCCTCTCCCTCAGAGTGCTGTTCCTTTGAAGACTAGGAAAAGCCACCACGTTCCCGAGCTTAGGAGAGGCTCTTTTCCTAGTTGGTTTCATCCGTGAGAGCCAGAAGTGCTGATCTCAACCATTCGGGCTGCACAGCCTGAGTCCTTGGGGTAGGGCAGTCCTGAGCCACTGTGCCTCCTAAGGAATGCAAGCAAAGTTTCCTTGCCAAAGGAAAGCACACCGAGGCCTGGTGTTTTCTCTATGAAACTGACGTGGGCTTGAAGGGTGAGGCCTTTACTATATTGTGTATGGATGTAATCGATTAGGGCTGCCTGGTGAAACAACCTGCGGTCACCAGCACCCTGAGTACCTTTGCTGAACTTTGATTCCTAGCTAGGTCAACTCGGCCTTCGGAGGCTAGATGGGAACAAACGTGTGAAGCTTGGGGGAAAGACTTTGAACAATGGCCAATATGCTTGTGCTTGTGCGAGGTATAGGAAGGCACTTGCCAACACAGGGTTTTTAACTTACCATAAGCTGTCACTTTGCGCTGAAGCGGGCGGCGTGTGTCTATCACAGCCTGGGAAGCAGGGCCTCAGGGTAGTCTGCCAACAGACTGCCCTCCAGTAATGCCAGCTGAGAAAAGGTGGCAAGGCTGATGGAACCCGCTTACAACGAAATGTTTCTCTTCAGCAGAGGAGGTTTTTACCTTACCTTAAGCTGTCCCTTTGCGCTGAAGCAGGCGGCGTGTGTGTATCACAGCCTGGGAAGCAGGGCCTCAAGGGAGTCTGCCAACAGACTGCCCTCCAGTATAGCCAGCTGAGAAAAGGTGGCAAGGCTGATGGAACCCGCTTACAACGAAATGTTTCTCTTCAGCAGAGGAGATTTTGCTACCACACGTCAACAGCTCCTCTCCCTCAGAGTGCTGTTCCTTTGAAGACTAGGAAAAGCCACCACGTTCCCCAGCTTAGGAGAGGCTCTTTTCCTAGTTGGTTTCATCCGTGAGAGCCAGAAGGGCTGATCTCAACCAGTCGGGCTGCACAGCCTCAGTCCTTGGGGTAGGCTAGTCCTGAGCCACTGTGCCTCCTAAGGAATGCAAGCAAAGTTTTCTTGCCACAGGAAAGCACACCGAGGCCTGGTGTTTTCTCTATGAAATTGACGTGGGCTTGAAGGGTGAGGCCTTTACTACATTGTGTATGGATGTACTCGATTTGGGCTGCCTGGAGAAACAACCTGCAGTCACCAGCACCCTGAGTTCCTTTCCTGAACTTTGATTCCTAGCTAGGTCAACTCGGCCTTCGGAGGCTACATGGGAGCAAACGTGTGAAGCTTGTGGGGAAAGCCTTTGACCAATGGCCAATATGCTTTTGCTTCTGCGAGGGTTAGGCAGGCACTTGCCAACACAGGGTTTTTACCTTACTTAAGCTGTCCCTTTGCGCTGAAGCAGGCGGCGTGTGTGTATCACAGCCTGGGAAGCAGGGCCTCAGGGTAGTCTGCCAACAGACTGCCCTCCAGTAATGCCAGCTGAGAAAAGGTGGCAAGGCTGATGGAACCCGCTTACAACGAAATGTTTCTCTTCAGCAGAGGAGGTTTTTACCTTACCTTAAGCTGTCCCTTTGCGCTGAAGCAGGCGGCGTGTGTGTATCACAGCCTGGGAAGCAGGGCCTCAGGGGAGTCTGCCAACAGACTGCCCTCCAGTATAGCCAGCTGAGAAAATGTGGCAAGGCTGATGGAACCCGCTTACAACGAAATGTTTCTCTTCAGTATAGGAGATTTTGCTACCACACGTCAGCAGCTCCTCTCCCTCAGAGTGCTGTTCCTTTGAAGACTAGGAAAAGCCACCACGTTCCCGAGCTTAGGAGAGGCTCTTTTCCTAGTTGGTTTCATCCGTGAGAGCCAGAAGTGCTGATCTCAACCATTCGGGCTGCACAGCCTGAGTCCTTGGGGTAGGGCAGTCCTGAGCCACTGTGCCTCCTAAGGAATGCAAGCAAAGTTTCCTTGCCACAGGAAAGCACACCGAGGCCTGGTGTTTTCTCTATGAAATTGACGTGGGCTTGAAGGGTGAGGCCTTTACTATATTGTGGATGGATGTAATCGATTAGGGCTGCCTGGTGAAACAACCTGCGGTCACCAGCACCCTGAGTACCTTTGCTGAACTTTGATTCCTAGCTAGGTCAACTCGGCCTTCGGAGGCTAGATGGGAACAAACGTGTGAAGATTGGGGGAAAGACTTTGAACAATGGCCAATATGCTTGTGCTTGTGCGAGGTATAGGAAGGCACTTGCCAACACAGGGTTTTTAACTTACCATAAGCTGTCCCTTTGCGCTGAAGCAGGCGGCGTGTGTGTATCACAGCCTGGGAAGCAGGGCCTCGGGGGAGTCTGCCAACAGACTGCCCTCCAGTAATGCCAGCTGAGAAAAGGTGGCAAGGCTGATGGAACCCGCTTACAACGAAATGTTTCTCTTCAGCAGAGGAGATTTTGCTACCACACGTCAGCAGCTCCTCTCCCTCAGTGCTGTTCCTTTGAAGACTAGGAAAAGCCACCACGTTCCCCAGCTTAGGAGAGGCTCTTTTCCTAGTTGGTTTCATCCGTGAGAGCCAGAAGGGCTGATCTCAACCAGTCGGGCTGTACAGCCTGAGTCCTTGGGGTAGGGCAGTCCTGAGCCACTGTGCCTCCTAAGGAATGCAAGCAAAGTTTTCTTGCCACAGGAAAGCACACCGAGGCCTGGTGTTTTCTCTATGAAATTGACGTGGGCTTGAAGGGTGAGGCCTTTACTACATTGTGTACGGTTGTACTCTTTTTGGGCTGCCTGGTGAAATAACCTGCAGTCACCAGCACCCTGAGTTCCTTTCCTGAACTTTGATTCCTAGCTAGGTCAACTCGGCCTTTGGAGGCTACATGGGAGCAAACGTGTGAAGCTTGTGGGGAAAGCCTTTGACCAATGGCCAATATGCTTTTGCTTGTGCGAGGGTTAGGCAGGCACTTGCCAACACAGGGTTTTTACCTTACCTTAAGCTGTCCCTTTGCGCTGAAGCAGGCGGCGTGTGTGTATCACAGCCTGGGAAGCAGGGCCTCAGGGGAGTCTGCCAACAGACTGCCCTCCAGTATAGCCAGCTGAGAAAAGGTGGCAAGGCTGATGGAACCCGCTTACAATGAAATGTTTCTCTTCAGCAGAGGAGATTTTGCTACCACACGTCAGCAGCTCCTCTCCCTCAGAGTGCTGTTCCTTTGAAGACTAGGAAAAGCCACCACGTTCCCCAGCTTAGGAGAGGCTCTTTTCCTAGTTGGTTTCATCCGTGAGAGCCAGAAGGGCTGATCTCAACCAGTCGGGCTGCACAGCCTGA
Source organism: Eubalaena glacialis (assembly GCF_028564815.1). Lineage (NCBI taxonomy): Eukaryota > Metazoa > Chordata > Mammalia > Artiodactyla > Balaenidae > Eubalaena > Eubalaena glacialis. Next base: position 425,149 of record NW_026871271.1, read on the forward strand.
GTCCTTGGGGTAGGGCAGTCCTGAGCCACTGTGCCTCCTAAGGAATGCAAGCAAAGTTTCCTTGCCACAGGAAAGCACACCGAGGCCTGGTGTTTTCTCTATGAAATTGACGTGGGCTTGAAGGGTGAGGCCTTTACTATATTATGTATGGATGTAATCGATTTGGGCTGCCTGGTGAAACAACCTGCGGTCACCAGCACCCTGAGTACCTTTGCTGAACTCTGATTCCTAGCTAGGTCAACTCGGCCTTCGGAGGCTAGATGGGACCAAACGTGTGAAGCTTGGGGGAAAGCCTTTGAACAATGGCCAATATGCTTGTGCTTGTGCGAGGTATAGGAAGGCACTTGCCAACACAGGGTTTTTAACTTACCATAAGCTGTCACTTTGCGCTGAAGCAGGCGGCGTGTGTCTATCACAGCCTGGGAAGCAGGGCCTCAGGGTAGTCTGCCAACAGACTGCCCTCCAGTAATGCCAGCTGAGAAAAGGTGGCAAGGCTGATGGAACCCGCTTACAACGAAATGTTTCTCTTCAGCAGAGGAGGTTTTTACCTTACCTTAAGCTGTCCCATTGCGCTGAAGCAGGCGGCGTGTGTGTATCACAGCCTGGGAAGCAGGGCCTCACGGGAGTCTGCCAACAGACTGCCCTCCAGTATAGCCAGCTGAGAAAAGGTGGCAAGGCTGATGGAACCCGCTTACAACGAAATGTTTCTCTTCAGCAGAGGAGATTTTGCTACCACACGTCAACAGCTCCTCTCCCTCAGAGTGCTGTTCCTTTGAAGACTAGGAAAAGCCACCACGTTCCCCAGCTTAGGAGAGGCTCTTTTCCTAGTTGGTTTCATCCGTGAGAGCCAGAAGGGCTGATCTCAACCAGTCGGGCTGCACAGCCTCAGTCCTTGGGGTAGGCTAGTCCTGAGCCACTGTGCCTCCTAAGGAATGCAAGTAAAGTTTTCTTGCCACAGGAAAGCACACCGAGGCCTGGTGTTTTCTCTATGAAATTGACGTGGGCTTGAAGGGTGAGGCCTTTACTACATTGTGTATGGATGTACTCGATTTGGGCTGCCTGGAGAAACAACCTGCAGTCACCAGCACCCTGAGTTCCTTTCCTGAACTTTGATTCCTAGCTAGGTCAACTCGGCCTTCGGAGGCTACATGGGAGCAAACGTGTGAAGCTTGTGGGGAAAGCCTTTGACCAATGGCCAATATGCTTTTGCTTGTGCGAGGGTTAGGCAGGCACTTGCCAACACAGGGTTTTTTCCTTACCTTAAGCTGTCCCTTTGCGCTGAAGCAGGCGGCGTGTGTGTATCACAGCCTGGGAAGCAGGGCCTCAGGGTAGTCTGCCAACAGACTGCCCTCCAGTAATGCCAGCTGAGAAAAGGTGGCAAGGCTGATGGAACCCGCTTACAACGAAATGTTTCTCTTCAGCAGAGGAGGTTTTTACCTTACCTTAAGCTGTCCCTTTGCGCTGAAGCAGGCGGCGTGTGTGTATCACAGCCTGGGAAGCAGGGCCTCAGGGGAGTCTGCCAACAGACTGCCCTCCAGTATAGCCAGCTGAGAAAAGGTGGCAAGGCTGATGGAACCCGCTTACAACGAAATGTTTCTCTTCAGCAGAGGAGATTTTGCTACCACACGTCAGCAGCTCCTCTCCCTCAGAGTGCTGTTCCTTTGAAGACTAGGAAAAGCCACCACGTTCCCGAGCTTAGGAGAGGCTCTTTTCCTAGTTGGTTTCATCCGTGAGAGCCAGAAGTGCTGATCTCAACCATTCGGGCTGCACAGCCTGAGTCCTTGGGGTAGGGCAGTCCTGAGCCACTGTGCCTCCTAAGGAATGCAAGCAAAGTTTCCTTGCCAAAGGAAAGCACACCGAGGCCTGGTGTTTTCTCTATGAAACTGACGTGGGCTTGAAGGGTGAGGCCTTTACTATATTGTGTATGGATGTAATCGATTTGGGCTGCCTGGTGAAACAACCTGCGGTCACCAGCACCCTGAGTACCTTTGCTGAACTTTGATTCCTAGCTAGGTCAACTCGGCCTTCGGAGGCTAGATGGGAACAAACGTGTGAAGCTTGGGGGAAAGACTTTGAACAATGGCCAATATGCTTGTGCTTGTGCGAGGTATAGGAAGGCACTTGCCAACACAGGGTTTTTAACTTACCATAAGCTGTCACTTTGCGCAGAAGCAGGCGGCGTGTGTCTATCACAGCCTGGGAAGCAGGGCCTCAGGGTAGTCTGCCAACAGACTGCCCTCCAGTAATGCCAGCTGAGAAAAGGTGGCAAGGCTGATGGAACCCGCTTACAACGAAATGTTTCTCTTCAGCAGAGGAGGTTTTTACCTTACCTTAAGCTGTCCCTTTGCGCTGAAGCAGGCGGCGTGTGTGTATCACAGCCTGGGAAGCAGGGCCTCAGGGGAGTCTGCCAACAGACTGCCCTCCAGTATAGCCAGCTGAGAAAAGGTGGCAAGGCTGATGGAACCCGCTTACAACGAAATGTTTCTCTTCAGCAGAGGAGATTTTGCTACCACACGTCAGCAGCTCCTCTCCCTCAGAGTGCTGTTCCTTTGAAGACTAAGAAAAGCCACCACGTTCCCCAGCTTAGGAGAGGCTCTTTTCCTAGTTGGTTTCATCCGTGAGAGCCAGAAGGGCTGATCTCAACCAGTCGGGCTGCACAGCCTGAGTCCTTGGGGTAGGGCAGTCCTGAGCCACTGTGCCTCCTAAGGAATGCAAGCAAAGTTTCCTTGCCACAGGAAAGCACACCGAGGCCTGGTGTTTTCTCTATGAAATTGACGTGGGCTTGAAGGGTGAGGCCTTTACTATATTGTGTATGGATGTAATCGATTAGGGGTGCCTGGTGAAACAACCTGCGGTCACCAGCACCCTGAGTACCTTTTCTGAACTTTGATTCCTAGCTAGGTCAACTCGGCCTTCGGAGGCTAGATGGGAACAAACGTGTGAAGCTTGTGGGAAAGACTTTGAACAATGGCCAATATGCTTGTGCTTGTGCGAGGTATAGGAAGGCACTTGCCAACACAGGGTTTTTAACTTACCATAAGCTGTCCCTTTGCGCTGAAGCAGGCGGCGTGTGTGTATCACAGCCTGGGAAGCAGGGCCTCGGGGGAGTCTGCCAACAGGCTGCCCTCCAGTAATGCCAGCTGAGAAAAGGTGGCAAGGCTGATGGAACCCGCTTACAACGAAATGTTTCTCTTCAGCAGAGGAGATTTTGCTACCACACGTAAGCAGCTCCTCTCCCTCAGTGCTGTTCCTTTGAAGACTAGGAAAAGCCACCACGTACCCCAGCTTAGGAGAGGCTCTTTTCCTAGTTGGTTTCATCCGTGAGAGCCAGAAGGGCTGATCTCAACCAGTCGGGCTGCACAGCCTGAGTCCTTGGGGTAGGGCAGTCCTGAGCCACTGTGCCTCCTAAGGAATGCAAGCAAAGTTTTCTTGCCACAGGAAAGCACACCGAGGCCTGGTGTTTTCTCTATGAAATTGACGAGGGCTTGAAAGGTGAGGCCTTTACTACATTGTGTACGGATGTACTCGATTTGGGCTGCCTGGTGAAATAACCTGCAGTCACCAGCACCCTGAGTTCCTTTCCTGAACTTTGATACCTAGCTAGGTCAACTCGGCCTTCGGAGGCTACATGGGAGCAAACGTGTGAAGCTTGTGGGGAAAGCCTTTGACCAATGGCCAATATGCTTTTGCTTGTGTGAGGGTTAGGCAGGCACTTGCCAACACAGGGTTTTTACCTTACCTTAAGCTGTCCCTTTGCGCTGAAGCAGGCGGCGTGTGTGTATCACAGCCTGGGAAGCAGGGCCTCAGGGTAGTCTGCCAACAGACTGCCCTCCAGTAATGCCAGCTGAGAAAAGGTGGCAAGGCTGATGGAACCCGCTTACAACGAAATGTTTCTCTTCAGCAGAGGAGGTTTTTACCTTACCTTAAGCTGTCCCATTGCGCTGAAGAAGGCGGCGTGTGTGTATCACAGCCTGGGAAGCAGGGCCTCACGGGAGTCTGCCAACAGACTGCCCTCCAGTATAGCCAGCTGAGAAAAGGTGGCAAGGCTGAGGGAACCCGCTTACAACGAAATGTTTCTCTTCAGCAGAGGAGATTTTGCTACCACACGTCAACAGCTCCTCTCCCTCAGAGTGCTGTTCCTTTGAAGACTAGGAAAAGCCACCACGTTCCCCAGCTTAGGAGAGGCTCTTTTCCTAGTTGGTTTCATACGTGAGAGCCAGAAGGGCTGATCTCAACCAGTCGGGCTGCACAGCCTCAGTCCTTGGGGTAGGCTAGTCCTGAGCCACTGTGCCTCCTAAGGAATGCAAGCAAAGTTTTCTTGCCACAGGAAAGCACACCGAGGCCTGGTGTTTTCTCTATGAAATTGACGTGGGCTTGAAGGGTGAGGCCTTTACTACATTGTGTACGGATGTACTCGATTTGGGCTGCCTGGTGAAACAACCTGCAGTCACCAGCACCCTGAGTTCCTTTCCTGAACTTTGATTCCTAGCTAGGTCAACTCGGCCTTCGGAGGCTACATGGGAGCAAACGTGTGAAGCTTGTGGGGAAAGCCTTTGACCAATGGCCAATATGCTTTTGCTTGTGCGAGGGTTAGGCAGGCACTTGCCAACACAGGGTTTTTTCCTTACCTTAAGCTGTCCCTTTGCGCTGAAGCAGGCGGCGTGTGTGTATCACAGCCTGGGAAGCAGGGCCTCAGGGTAGTCTGCCAACAGACTGCCCTCCAGTAATGCCAGCTGAGAAAAGGTGGCAAGGCTGATGGAACCCGCTTACAACGAAATGTTTCTCTTCAGCAGAGGAGGTTTTTACCTTACCTTAAGCTGTCCCTTTGCGCTGAAGCAGGCGGCGTGTGTGTATCACAGCCTGGGAAGCAGGGCCTCAGGGGAGTCTGCCAACAGACTGCCCTCCAGTATAGCCAGCTGAGAAAAGGTGGCAAGGCTGATGGAACCCGCTTACAACGAAATGTTTCTCTTCAGCAGAGGAGATTTTGCTACCACACGTCAGCAGCTCCTCTCCCTCAGAGTGCTGTTCCTTTGAAGACTAGGAAAAGCCACCACGTTCCCGAGCTTAGGAGAGGCTCTTTTCCTAGTTGGTTTCATCCGTGAGAGCCAGAAGTGCTGATCTCAACCATTCGGGCTGCACAGCCTGAGTCCTTGGGGTAGGGCAGTCCTGAGCCACTGTGCCTCCTAAGGAATGCAAGCAAAGTTTCCTTGCCAAAGGAAAGCACACCGAGGCCTGGTGTTTTCTCTATGAAACTGACGTGGGCTTGAAGGGTGAGGCCTTTACTATATTGTGTATGGATGTAATCGATTAGGGCTGCCTGGTGAAACAACCTGCGGTCACCAGCACCCTGAGTACCTTTGCTGAACTTTGATTCCTAGCTAGGTCAACTCGGCCTTCGGAGGCTAGATGGGAACAAACGTGTGAAGCTTGGGGGAAAGACTTTGAACAATGGCCAATATGCTTGTGCTTGTGCGAGGTATAGGAAGGCACTTGCCAACACAGGGTTTTTAACTTACCATAAGCTGTCACTTTGCGCTGAAGCGGGCGGCGTGTGTCTATCACAGCCTGGGAAGCAGGGCCTCAGGGTAGTCTGCCAACAGACTGCCCTCCAGTAATGCCAGCTGAGAAAAGGTGGCAAGGCTGATGGAACCCGCTTACAACGAAATGTTTCTCTTCAGCAGAGGAGGTTTTTACCTTACCTTAAGCTGTCCCTTTGCGCTGAAGCAGGCGGCGTGTGTGTATCACAGCCTGGGAAGCAGGGCCTCAAGGGAGTCTGCCAACAGACTGCCCTCCAGTATAGCCAGCTGAGAAAAGGTGGCAAGGCTGATGGAACCCGCTTACAACGAAATGTTTCTCTTCAGCAGAGGAGATTTTGCTACCACACGTCAACAGCTCCTCTCCCTCAGAGTGCTGTTCCTTTGAAGACTAGGAAAAGCCACCACGTTCCCCAGCTTAGGAGAGGCTCTTTTCCTAGTTGGTTTCATCCGTGAGAGCCAGAAGGGCTGATCTCAACCAGTCGGGCTGCACAGCCTCAGTCCTTGGGGTAGGCTAGTCCTGAGCCACTGTGCCTCCTAAGGAATGCAAGCAAAGTTTTCTTGCCACAGGAAAGCACACCGAGGCCTGGTGTTTTCTCTATGAAATTGACGTGGGCTTGAAGGGTGAGGCCTTTACTACATTGTGTATGGATGTACTCGATTTGGGCTGCCTGGAGAAACAACCTGCAGTCACCAGCACCCTGAGTTCCTTTCCTGAACTTTGATTCCTAGCTAGGTCAACTCGGCCTTCGGAGGCTACATGGGAGCAAACGTGTGAAGCTTGTGGGGAAAGCCTTTGACCAATGGCCAATATGCTTTTGCTTCTGCGAGGGATAGGCAGGCACTTGCCAACACAGGGTTTTTACCTTACTTAAGCTGTCCCTTTGCGCTGAAGCAGGCGGCGTGTGTGTATCACAGCCTGGGAAGCAGGGCCTCAGGGTAGTCTGCCAACAGACTGCCCTCCAGTAATGCCAGCTGAGAAAAGGTGGCAAGGCTGATGGAACCCGCTTACAACGAAATGTTTCTCTTCAGCAGAGGAGGTTTTTACCTTACCTTAAGCTGTCCCTTTGCGCTGAAGCAGGCGGCGTGTGTGTATCACAGCCTGGGAAGCAGGGCCTCAGGGGAGTCTGCCAACAGACTGCCCTCCAGTATAGCCAGCTGAGAAAATGTGGCAAGGCTGATGGAACCCGCTTACAACGAAATGTTTCTCTTCAGTATAGGAGATTTTGCTACCACACGTCAGCAGCTCCTCTCCCTCAGAGTGCTGTTCCTTTGAAGACTAGGAAAAGCCACCACGTTCCCGAGCTTAGGAGAGGCTCTTTTCCTAGTTGGTTTCATCCGTGAGAGCCAGAAGTGCTGATCTCAACCATTCGGGCTGCACAGCCTGAGTCCTTGGGGTAGGGCAGTCCTGAGCCACTGTGCCTCCTAAGGAATGCAAGCAAAGTTTCCTTGCCACAGGAAAGCACACCGAGGCCTGGTGTTTTCTCTATGAAATTGACGTGGGCTTGAAGGGTGAGGCCTTTACTATATTGTGGATGGATGTAATCGATTAGGGCTGCCTGGTGAAACAACCTGCGGTCACCAGCACCCTGAGTACCTTTGCTGAACTTTGATTCCTAGCTAGGTCAACTCGGCCTTCGGAGGCTAGATGGGAACAAACGTGTGAAGATTGGGGGAAAGACTTTGAACAATGGCCAATATGCTTGTGCTTGTGCGAGGTATAGGAAGGCACTTGCCAACACAGGGTTTTTAACTTACCATAAGCTGTCCCTTTGCGCTGAAGCAGGCGGCGTGTGTGTATCACAGCCTGGGAAGCAGGGCCTCGGGGGAGTCTGCCAACAGACTGCCCTCCAGTAATGCCAGCTGAGAAAAGGTGGCAAGGCTGATGGAACCCGCTTACAACGAAATGTTTCTCTTCAGCAGAGGAGATTTTGCTACCACACGTCAGCAGCTCCTCTCCCTCAGTGCTGTTCCTTTGAAGACTAGGAAAAGCCACCACGTTCCCCAGCTTAGGAGAGGCTCTTTTCCTAGTTGGTTTCATCCGTGAGAGCCAGAAGGGCTGATCTCAACCAGTCGGGCTGTACAGCCTGAGTCCTTGGGGTAGGGCAGTCCTGAGCCACTGTGCCTCCTAAGGAATGCAAGCAAAGTTTTCTTGCCACAGGAAAGCACACCGAGGCCTGGTGTTTTCTCTATGAAATTGACGTGGGCTTGAAGGGTGAGGCCTTTACTACATTGTGTACGGTTGTACTCTTTTTGGGCTGCCTGGTGAAATAACCTGCAGTCACCAGCACCCTGAGTTCCTTTCCTGAACTTTGATTCCTAGCTAGGTCAACTCGGCCTTTGGAGGCTACATGGGAGCAAACGTGTGAAGCTTGTGGGGAAAGCCTTTGACCAATGGCCAATATGCTTTTGCTTGTGCGAGGGTTAGGCAGGCACTTGCCAACACAGGGTTTTTACCTTACCTTAAGCTGTCCCTTTGCGCTGAAGCAGGCGGCGTGTGTGTATCACAGCCTGGGAAGCAGGGCCTCAGGGGAGTCTGCCAACAGACTGCCCTCCAGTATAGCCAGCTGAGAAAAGGTGGCAAGGCTGATGGAACCCGCTTACAACGAAATGTTTCTCTTCAGCAGAGGAGATTTTGCTACCACACGTCAGCAGCTCCTCTCCCTCAGAGTGCTGTTCCTTTGAAGACTAGGAAAAGCCACCACGTTCCCGAGCTTAGGAGAGGCTCTTTTCCTAGTTGGTTTCATCCGTGAGAGCCAGAAGTGCTGATCTCAACCATTCGGGCTGCACAGCCTGAGTCCTTGGGGTAGGGCAGTCCTGAGCCACTGTGCCTCCTAAGGAATGCAAGCAAAGTTTCCTTGCCAAAGGAAAGCACACCGAGGCCTGGTGTTTTCTCTATGAAACTGACGTGGGCTTGAAGGGTGAGGCCTTTACTATATTGTGTATGGATGTAATCGATTTGGGCTGCCTGGTGAAACAACCTGCGGTCACCAGCACCCTGAGTACCTTTGCTGAACTTTGATTCCTAGCTAGGTCAACTCGGCCTTCGGAGGCTAGATGGGAACAAACGTGTGAAGCTTGGGGGAAAGACTTTGAACAATGGCCAATATGCTTGTGCTTGTGCGAGGTATAGGAAGGCACTTGCCAACACAGGGTTTTTAACTTACCATAAGCTGTCACTTTGCGCAGAAGCAGGCGGCGTGTGTCTATCACAGCCTGGGAAGCAGGGCCTCAGGGTAGTCTGCCAACAGACTGCCCTCCAGTAATGCCAGCTGAGAAAAGGTGGCAAGGCTGATGGAACCCGCTTACAACGAAATGTTTCTCTTCAGCAGAGGAGGTTTTTACCTTACCTTAAGCTGTCCCTTTGCGCTGAAGCAGGCGGCGTGTGTGTATCACAGCCTGGGAAGCAGGGCCTCAGGGGAGTCTGCCAACAGACTGCCCTCCAGTATAGCCAGCTGAGAAAAGGTGGCAAGGCTGATGGAACCCGCTTACAACGAAATGTTTCTCTTCAGCAGAGGAGATTTTGCTACCACACGTCAGCAGCTCCTCTCCCTCAGAGTGCTGTTCCTTTGAAGACTAAGAAAAGCCACCACGTTCCCCAGCTTAGGAGAGGCTCTTTTCCTAGTTGGTTTCATCCGTGAGAGCCAGAAGGGCTGATCTCAACCAGTCGGGCTGCACAGCCTGAGTCCTTGGGGTAGGGCAGTCCTGAGCCACTGTGCCTCCTAAGGAATGCAAGCAAAGTTTCCTTGCCACAGGAAAGCACACCGAGGCCTGGTGTTTTCTCTATGAAATTGACGTGGGCTTGAAGGGTGAGGCCTTTACTATATTGTGTATGGATGTAATCGATTAGGGGTGCCTGGTGAAACAACCTGCGGTCACCAGCACCCTGAGTACCTTTTCTGAACTTTGATTCCTAGCTAGGTCAACTCGGCCTTCGGAGGCTAGATGGGAACAAACGTGTGAAGCTTGTGGGAAAGACTTTGAACAATGGCCAATATGCTTGTGCTTGTGCGAGGTATAGGAAGGCACTTGCCAACACAGGGTTTTTAACTTACCATAAGCTGTCCCTTTGCGCTGAAGCAGGCGGCGTGTGTGTATCACAGCCTGGGAAGCAGGGCCTCGGGGGAGTCTGCCAACAGACTGCCCTCCAGTAATGCCAGCTGAGAAAAGGTGGCAAGGCTGATGGAACCCGCTTACAACGAAATGTTTCTCTTCAGCAGAGGAGATTTTGCTACCACACGTCAGCAGCTCCTCTCCCTCAGTGCTGTTCCTTTGAAGACTAGGAAAAGCCACCACGTACCCCAGCTTAGGAGAGGCTCTTTTCCTAGTTGGTTTCATCCGTGAGAGCCAGAAGGGCTGATCTCAACCAGTCGGGCTGCACAGCCTGAGTCCTTGGGGTAGGGCAGTCCTGAGCCACTGTGCCTCCTAAGGAATGCAAGCAAAGTTTTCTTGCCACAGGAAAGCACACCGAGGCCTGGTGTTTTCTCTATGAAATTGACGAGGGCTTGAAAGGTGAGGCCTTTACTACATTGTGTACGGATGTACTCGATTTGGGCTGCCTGGTGAAATAACCTGCAGTCACCAGCACCCTGAGTTCCTTTCCTGAACTTTGATACCTAGCTAGGTCAACTCGGCCTTCGGAGGCTACATGGGAGCAAACGTGTGAAGCTTGTGGGGAAAGCCTTTGACCAATGGCCAATATGCTTTTGCTTGTGTGAGGGTTAGGCAGGCACTTGCCAACACAGGGTTTTTACCTTACCTTAAGCTGTCCCTTTGCGCTGAAGCAGGCGGCGTGTGTGTATCACAGCCTGGGAAGCAGGGCCTCAGGGTAGTCTGCCAACAGACTGCCCTCCAGTAATGCCAGCTGAGAAAAGGTGGCAAGGCTGATGGAACCCGCTTACAACGAAATGTTTCTCTTCAGCAGAGGAGGTTTTTACCTTACCTTAAGCTGTCCCATTGCGCTGAAGAAGGCGGCGTGTGTGTATCACAGCCTGGGAAGCAGGGCCTCACGGGAGTCTGCCAACAGACTGCCCTCCAGTATAGCCAGCTGAGAAAAGGTGGCAAGGCTGAGGGAACCCGCTTACAACGAAATGTTTCTCTTCAGCAGAGGAGATTTTGCTACCACACGTCAACAGCTCCTCTCCCTCAGAGTGCTGTTCCTTTGAAGACTAGGAAAAGCCACCACGTTCCCCAGCTTAGGAGAGGCTCTTTTCCTAGTTGGTTTCATACGTGAGAGCCAGAAGGGCTGATCTCAACCAGTCGGGCTGCACAGCCACAGTCCTTGGGGTAGGCTAGTCCTGAGCCACTGTGCCTCCTAAGGAATGCAAGCAAAGTTTTCTTGCCACAGGAAAGCACACCGAGGCCTGGTGTTTTCTCTATGAAATTGACGTGGGCTTGAAGGGTGAGGCCTTTACTACATTGTGTACGGATGTACTCGATTTGGGCTGCCTGGTGAAACAACCTGCAGTCACCAGCACCCTGAGTTCCTTTCCTGAACTTTGATTCCTAGCTAGGTCAACTCGGCCTTCGGAGGCTACATGGGAGCAAACGTGTGAAGCTTGTGGGGAAAGCCTTTGACCAATGGCCAATATGCTTTTGCTTGTGCGAGGGTTAGGCAGGCACTTGCCAACACAGGGTTTTTACCTTACCTTAAGCTGTCCCTTTGCGCTGAAGCAGGCGGCGTGTGTGTATCACAGCCTGGGAAGCAGGGCCTCAGGGTAGTCTGCCAACAGACTGCCCTCCAGTAATGCCAGCTGAGAAAAGGTGGCAAGGCTGATGGAACCCGCTTACAACGAAATGTTTCTCTTCAGCAGAGGAGGTTTTTACCTTACCTTAAGCTGTCCCTTTGCGCTGAAGCAGGCGGCGTGTGTGTATCACAGCCTGGGAAGCAGGGCCTCAGGGGAGTCTGCCAACAGACTGCCCTCCAGTATAGCCAGCTGAGAAAAGGTGGCAAGGCTGATGGAACCCGCTTACAACGAAATGTTTCTCTTCAGCAGAGGAGATTTTGCTACCACACGTCAGCAGCTCCTCTCCCTCAGAGTGCTGTTCCTTTGAAGACTAGGAAAAGCCACCACGTTCCCCAGCTTAGGAGAGGCTCTTTTCCTAGTTGGTTTCATCCGTGAGAGCCAGAAGGGCTGATCTCAACCAGTCGGGCTGCACAGCCTGAGTCCTTGGGGTAGGGCAGTCCTGAGCCACTGTGCCTCCTAAGGAATGCAAGCAAAGTTTCCTTGCCACAGGAAAGCACACCGAGGCCTGGTGTTTTCTCTATGAAATTGACGTGGGCTTGAAGGGTGAGGCCTTTACTATATTGTGGATGGATGTAATCGATTAGGGCTGCCTGGTGAAACAACCTGCGGTCACCAGCACCCTGAGTACCTTTGCTGAACTTTGATTCCTAGCTAGGTCAACTCGGCCTTCGGAGGCTAGATGGGAACAAACGTGTGAAGATTGGGGGAAAGACTTTGAACAATGGCCAATATGCTTGTGCTTGTGCGAGGTATAGGAAGGCACTTGCCAACACAGGGTTTTTAACTTACCATAAGCTGTCCCTTTGCGCTGAAGCAGGCGGCGTGTGTGTATCACAGCCTGGGAAGCAGGGCCTCGGGGGAGTCTGCCAACAGACTGCCCTCCAGTAATGCCAGCTGAGAAAAGGTGGCAAGGCTGATGGAACCCGCTTACAACGAAATGTTTCTCTTCAGCAGAGGAGATTTTGCTACCACACGTCAGCAGCTCCTCTCCCTCAGTGCTGTTCCTTTGAAGACTAGGAAAAGCCACCACGTTCCCCAGCTTAGGAGAGGCTCTTTTCCTAGTTGGTTTCATCCGTGAGAGCCAGAAGGGCTGATCTCAACCAGTCGGGCTGCACAGCCTGAGTCCTTGGGGTAGGGCAGTCCTGAGCCACTGTGCCTCCTAAGGAATGCAAGCAAAGTTTCCTTGCCACAGGAAAGCACACCGAGGCCTGGTGTTTTCTCTATGAAATTGACGAGGGCTTGAAGGGTGAGGCCTTTACTACATTGTGTACGGTTGTACTCTTTTTGGGCTGCCTGGTGAAATAACCTGCAGTCACCAGCACCCTGAGTTCCTTTCCTGAACTTTGATTCCTAGCTAGGTCAACTCGGCCTTTGGAGGCTACATGGGAGCAAACGTGTGAAGCTTGTGGGGAAAGCCTTTGACCAATGGCCAATATGCTTTTGCTTGTGCGAGGGTTAGGCAGGCACTTGCCAACACAGGGTTTTTACCTTACCTTAAGCTGTCCCTTTGCGCTGAAGCAGGCGGCGTGTGTGTATCACAGCCTGGGAAGCAGGGCCTCAGGGGAGTCTGCCAACAGACTGCCCTCCAGTATAGCCAGCTGAGAAAAGGTGGCAAGGCTGATGGAACCCGCTTACAACGAAATGTTTCTCTTCAGCAGAGGAGATTTTGCTACCACACGTCAGCAGCTCCTCTCCCTCAGAGTGCTGTTCCTTTGAAGACTAGGAAAAGCCACCACGTTCCCGAGCTTAGGAGAGGCTCTTTTCCTAGTTGGTTTCATCCGTGAGAGCCAGAAGTGCTGATCTCAACCATTCGGGCTGCACAGCCTGAGTCCTTGGGGTAGGGCAGTCCTGAGCCACTGTGCCTCCTAAGGAATGCAAGCAAAGTTTCCTTGCCAAAGGAAAGCACACCGAGGCCTGGTGTTTTCTCTATGAAACTGACGTGGGCTTGAAGGGTGAGGCCTTTACTATATTGTGTATGGATGTAATCGATTAGGGCTGCCTGGTGAAACAACCTGCGGTCACCAGCACCCTGAGTACCTTTGCTGAACTTTGATTCCTAGCTAGGTCAACTCGGCCTTCGGAGGCTAGATGGGAACAAACGTGTGAAGCTTGGGGGAAAGACTTTGAACAATGGCCAATATGCTTGTGCTTGTGCGAGATATAGGAAGGCACTTGCCAACACAGGGTTTTTAACTTACCATAAGCTGTCACTTTGCGCTGAAGCGGGCGGCGTGTGTCTATCACAGCCTGGGAAGCAGGGCCTCAGGGTAGTCTGCCAACAGACTGCCCTCCAGTAATGCCAGCTGAGAAAAGGTGGCAAGGCTGAGGGAACCCGCTTACAACGAAATGTTTCTCTTCAGCAGAGGAGGTTTTTACCTTACCTTAAGCTGTCCCTTTGCGCTGAAGCAGGCGGCGTGTGTGTATCACAGCCTGGGAAGCAGGGCCTCAGGGGAGTCTGCCAACAGACTGCCCTCCAGTATAGCCAGCTGAGAAAAGGTGGCAAGGCTGATGGAACCCGCTTACAACGAAATGTTTCTCTTCAGCAGAGGAGATTTTGCTACCACACGTCAACAGCTCCTCTCCCTCAGAGTGCTGTTCCTTTGAAGACTAGGAAAAGCCACCACGTTCCCCAGCTTAGGAGAGGCTCTTTTCCTAGTTGGTTTCATACGTGAGAGCCAGAAGGGCTGATCTCAACCAGTCGGGCTGCACAGCCTCAGTCCTTGGGGTAGGCTAGTCCTGAGCCACTGTGCCTCCTAAGGAATGCAAGCAAAGTTTTCTTGCCACAGGAAAGCACACCGAGGCCTGGTGTTTTCTCTATGAAATTGACGTGGGCTTGAAGGGTGAGGCCTTTACTACATTGTGTATGGATGTACTCGATTTGGGCTGCCTGGAGAAACAACCTGCAGTCACCAGCACCCTGAGTTCCTTTCCTGAACTTTGATTCCTAGCTAGGTCAACTCGGCCTTCGGAGGCTACATGGGAGCAAACGTGTGAAGCTTGTGGGGAAAGCCTTTGACCAATGGCCAATATGCTTTTGCTTGTGCGAGGGTTAGGCAGGCACTTGCCAACACAGGGTTTTTACCTTACCTTAAGCTGTCCCTTTGCGCTGAAGCAGGCGGCGTGTGTGTATCACAGCCTGGGAAGCAGGGCCTCAGGGTAGTCTGCCAACAGACTGCCCTCCAGTAATGCCAGCTGAGAAAAGGTGGCAAGGCTGATGGAACCCGCTTACAACGAAATGTTTCTCTTCAGCAGAGGAGGTTTTTACCTTACCTTAAGCTGTCCCTTTGCGCTGAAGCAGGCGGCGTGTGTGTATCACAGCCTGGGAAGCAGGGCCTCAGGGGAGTCTGCCAACAGACTGCCCTCCAGTATAGCCAGCTGAGAAAAGGTGGCAAGGCTGATGGAACCCGCTTACAACGAAATGTTTCTCTTCAGCAGAGGAGATTTTGCTACCACACGTCAGCAGCTCCTCTCCCTCAGAGTGCTGTTCCTTTGAAGACTAGGAAAAGCCACCACGTTCCCCAGCTTAGGAGAGGCTCTTTTCCTAGTTGGTTTCATCCGTGAGAGCCAGAAGGGCTGATCTCAACCAGTCGGGCTGCACAGCCTGATTCCTTGCGGTAGGGCAGTCCTGAGCCACTGTGCTTCCTAAGGAATGCAAGCAAAGTTTCCTTGCCACAGGAAAGCACACCGAGGCCTGGTGTTTTCTCTATGAAATTGACGTGGGCTTGAAGGGTGAGGCCTTTACTATATTGTGTATGGATGTAATCGATTAGGGCTGCCTGGTGAAACAACCTGCGGTCACCAGCACCCTGAGTACCTTTGCTGAACTTTGATTCCTAGCTAGGTCAACTCGGCCTTCGGAGGCTACATGGGAACAAACGTGTGAAGCTTGGGGGAAAGACTTTGAACAATGGCCAATATGCTTGTGCTTGTGCGAGGTATAGGAAGGCACTTGCCAACACAGGGTTTTTAACTTACCATAAGCTGTCCCTTTGCGCTGAAGCAGGCGGCGTGTGTGTATCACAGCCTGGGAAGCAGGGCCTCGGGGGAGTCTGCCAACAGACTGCCCTCCAGTAATGCCAGCTGAGAAAAGGTGGCAAGGCTGATGGAACCCGCCTACAACGAAATGTTTCTCTTCAGCAGAGGAGATTTTGCTACCACACGTCAGCAGCTCCTCTCCCTCAGTGCTGTTCCTTTGAAGACTAGGAAAAGCCACCACGTTCCCCAGCTTAGGAGAGGCTCTTTTCCTAGTTGGTTTCATCCGTGAGAGCCAGAAGGGCTGATCTCAACCAGTCGGGCTGCACAGCCTGAGTCCTTGGGGTAGGGCAGTCCTGAGCCACTGTGCCTCCTAAGGAATGCAAGCAAAGTTTTCTTGCCACAGGAAAGCACACCGAGGCCTGGTGTTTTCTCTATGAAATTGACGAGGGCTTGAAGGGTGAGGCCTTTACTACATTGTGTACGGATATACTCGATTTGGGCTGCCTGGTGAAATAACCTGCAGTCACCAGCACCCTGAGTTCCTTTCCTGAACTTTGATTCCTAGCTAGGTCAACTCGGCCTTCGGAGGCTACATGGGAGCAAACGTGTGAAGCTTGTGGGGAAAGCCTTTGACCAATGGCCAATATGCTTTTGCTTGTGCGAGGGTTAGGCAGGCACTTGCCAACACAGGGTTTTTACCTTACCTTAAGCTGTCCCTTTGCGCTGAAGCAGGCGGCGTGTGTGTATCACAGCCTGGGAAGCAGGGCCTCAGGGGAGTCTGCCAACAGACTGCCCTCCAGTATAGCCAGCGGAGAAAAGGTGGCAAGGCTGATGGAACCCGCTTACAACGAAATGTTTCTCTTCAGCAGAGGAGATTTTGCTACCACACGTCAGCAGCTCCTCTCCCTCAGAGTGCTGTTCCTTTGAAGACTAGGAAAAGCCACCACGTTCCCCAGCTTAGGAGAGGCTCTTTTCCTAGTTGGTTTCATCCGTGAGAGCCAGAAGGGCTGATCTCAACCAGTCGGGCTGCACAGCCTGAGTCCTTGGGGTAGGGCAGTCCTGAGCCACTGTGCCTCCTAAGGAATGCAAGCAAAGTTTCCTTGCCATAGGAAAGCACACCGAGGCCTGGTGTTTTCTCTATGAAATTGACGTGGGCTTGAAGGGTGAGGCCTTTACTATATTGTGTATGGATGTAATCGATTTGGGCTGCCTGGTGAAACAACCTGCGGTCACCAGCACCCTGAGTACCTTTGCTGAACTCTGATTCCTAGCTAGGTCAACTCGGCCTTCGGAGGCTAGATGGGACCAAACGTGTGAAGCTTGGGGGAAAGCCTTTGAACAATGGCCAATATGCTTGTGCTTGTGCGAGGTATAGGAAGGCACTTGCCAACACAGGGTTTTTAACTTACCATAAGCTGTCACTTTGCGCTGAAGCAGGCGGCGTGTGTCTATCACAGCCTGGGAAGCAGGGCCTCAGGGTAGTCTGCCAACAGACTGCCCTCCAGTAATGCCAGCTGAGAAAAGGTGGCAAGGCTGATGGAACCCGCTTACAACGAAATGTTTCTCTTCAGCAGAGGAGGTTTTTACCTTACCTTAAGCTGTCCCATTGCGCTGAAGAAGGCGGCGTGTGTGTATCACAGCCTGGGAAGCAGGGCCTCACGGGAGTCTGCCAACAGACTGCCCTCCAGTATAGCCAGCTGAGAAAAGGTGGCAAGGCTGAGGGAACCCGCTTACAACGAAATGTTTCTCTTCAGCAGAGGAGATTTTGCTACCACACGTCAACAGCTCCTCTCCCTCAGAGTGCTGTTCCTTTGAAGACTAGGAAAAGCCACCACGTTCCCCAGCTTAGGAGAGGCTCTTTTCCTAGTTGGTTTCATACGTGAGAGCCAGAAGGGCTGATCTCAACCAGTCGGGCTGCACAGCCTCAGTCCTTGGGGTAGGCTAGTCCTGAGCCACTGTGCCTCCTAAGGAATGCAAGCAAAGTTTTCTTGCCACAGGAAAGCACACCGAGGCCTGGTGTTTTCTCTATGAAATTGACGTGGGCTTGAAGGGTGAGGCCTTTACTACATTGTGTACGGATGTAGTCGATTTGGGCTGCCTGGTGAAACAACCTGCAGTCACCAGCACCCTGAGTTCCTTTCCTGAACTTTGATTCCTAGCTAGGTCAACTCGGCCTTCGGAGGCTACATGGGAGCAAACGTGTGAAGCTTGTGGGGAAAGCCTTTGACCAATGGCCAATATGCTTTTGCTTGTGCGAGGGTTAGGCAGGCACTTGCCAACACAGGGTTTTTACCTTACCTTAAGCTGTCCCTTTGCGCTGAAGCAGGCGGCGTGTGTGTATCACAGCCTGGGAAGCAGGGCCTCAGGGTAGTCTGCCAACAGACTGCCCTCCAGTAATGCCAGCTGAGAAAAGGTGGCAAGGCTGATGGAACCCGCTTACAACGAAATGTTTCTCTTCAGCAGAGGAGGTTTTTACCTTACCTTAAGCTGTCCCTTTGCGCTGAAGCAGGCGGCGTGTGTGTATCACAGCCTGGGAAGCAGGGCCTCAGGGGAGTCTGCCAACAGACTGCCCTCCAGTAATGCCAGCTGAGAAAAGGTGGCAAGGCTGATGGAACCCGCTTACAACGAAATGTTTCTCTTCAGCAGAGGAGATTTTGCTACCACACGTCAGCAGCTCCTCTCCCTCAGAGTGCTGTTCCTTTGAAGACTAGGAAAAGCCACCACGTTCCCCAGCTTAGGAGAGGCTCTTTTCCTAGTTGGTTTCATCCGTGAGAGCCAGAAGGGCTGATCTCAACCAGTCGGGCTGCACAGCCTGAGTCCTTGGGGTAGGGCAGTCCTGAGCCACTGTGCCTCCTAAGGAATGCAAGCAAAGTTTCCTTGCCACAGGAAAGCACACCGAGGCCTGGTGTTTTCTCTATGAAATTGACGTGGGCTTGAAGGGTGAGGCCTTTACTATATTGTGGATGGATGTACTAGATTTGGGCTGCCTGGTGAAATAACCTGCAGTCACCAGCACCCTGAGTTCCTTTCCTGAACTTTGATTCCTAGCTAGGTCAACTCGGCCTTCGGAGGCTACATGGGAGCAAACGTGTGAAGCTTGTGGGGAAAGCCTTTGACCAATGGCCAATATGCTTTTGCTTGTGCGAGGGTTAGGCAGGCACTTGCCAACACAGGGTTTTTACCTTACCTTAAGCTGTCCCTTTGCGCTGAAGCAGGCGGCGTGTGTGTATCACAGCCTGGGAAGCAGGGCCTCAGGGGAGTCTGCCAACAGACTGCCCTCCAGTATAGCCAGCGGAGAAAAGGTGGCAAGGCTGATGGAACCCGCTTACAACGAAATGTTTCTCTTCAGCAGAGGAGATTTTGCTACCACACGTCAGCAGCTCCTCTCCCTCAGAGTGCTGTTCCTTTGAAGACTAGGAAAAGCCACCACGTTCCCCAGCTTAGGAGAGGCTCTTTTCCTAGTTGGTTTCATCCGTGAGAGCCAGAAGGGCTGATCTCAACCAGTCGGGCTGCACAGCCTGAGTCCTTGGGGTAGGGCAGTCCTGAGCCACTGTGCCTCCTAAGGAATGCAAGCAAAGTTTCCTTGCCATAGGAAAGCACACCGAGGCCTGGTGTTTTCTCTATGAAATTGACGTGGGCTTGAAGGGTGAGGCCTTTACTATATTGTGTATGGATGTAATCGATTTGGGCTGCCTGGTGAAACAACCTGCGGTCACCAGCACCCTGAGTACCTTTGCTGAACTCTGATTCCTAGCTAGGTCAACTCGGCCTTCGGAGGCTAGATGGGACCAAACGTGTGAAGCTTGGGGGAAAGCCTTTGAACAATGGCCAATATGCTTGTGCTTGTGCGAGGTATAGGAAGGCACTTGCCAACACAGGGTTTTTAACTTACCATAAGCTGTCACTTTGCGCTGAAGCAGGCGGCGTGTGTCTATCACAGCCTGGGAAGCAGGGCCTCAGGGTAGTCTGCCAACAGACTGCCCTCCAGTAATGCCAGCTGAGAAAAGGTGGCAAGGCTGATGGAACCCGCTTACAACGAAATGTTTCTCTTCAGCAGAGGAGGTTTTTACCTTACCTTAAGCTGTCCCATTGCGCTGAAGAAGGCGGCGTGTGTGTATCACAGCCTGGGAAGCAGGGCCTCACGGGAGTCTGCCAACAGACTGCCCTCCAGTATAGCCAGCTGAGAAAAGGTGGCAAGGCTGAGGGAACCCGCTTACAACGAAATGTTTCTCTTCAGCAGAGGAGATTTTGCTACCACACGTCAACAGCTCCTCTCCCTCAGAGTGCTGTTCCTTTGAAGACTAGGAAAAGCCACCACGTTCCCCAGCTTAGGAGAGGCTCTTTTCCTAGTTGGTTTCATACGTGAGAGCCAGAAGGGCTGATCTCAACCAGTCGGGCTGCACAGCCTCAGTCCTTGGGGTAGGCTAGTCCTGAGCCACTGTGCCTCCTAAGGAATGCAAGCAAAGTTTTCTTGCCACAGGAAAGCACACCGAGGCCTGGTGTTTTCTCTATGAAATTGACGTGGGCTTGAAGGGTGAGGCCTTTACTACATTGTGTACGGATGTAGTCGATTTGGGCTGCCTGGTGAAACAACCTGCAGTCACCAGCACCCTGAGTTCCTTTCCTGAACTTTGATTCCTAGCTAGGTCAACTCGGCCTTCGGAGGCTACATGGGAGCAAACGTGTGAAGCTTGTGGGGAAAGCCTTTGACCAATGGCCAATATGCTTTTGCTTGTGCGAGGGTTAGGCAGGCACTTGCCAACACAGGGTTTTTACCTTACCTTAAGCTGTCCCTTTGCGCTGAAGCAGGCGGCGTGTGTGTATCACAGCCTGGGAAGCAGGGCCTCAGGGTAGTCTGCCAACAGACTGCCCTCCAGTAATGCCAGCTGAGAAAAGGTGGCAAGGCTGATGGAACCCGCTTACAACGAAATGTTTCTCTTCAGCAGAGGAGGTTTTTACCTTACCTTAAGCTGTCCCTTTGCGCTGAAGCAGGCGGCGTGTGTGTATCACAGCCTGGGAAGCAGGGCCTCAGGGGAGTCTGCCAACAGACTGCCCTCCAGTAATGCCAGCTGAGAAAAGGTGGCAAGGCTGATGGAACCCGCTTACAACGAAATGTTTCTCTTCAGCAGAGGAGATTTTGCTACCACACGTCAGCAGCTCCTCTCCCTCAGAGTGCTGTTCCTTTGAAGACTAGGAAAAGCCACCACGTTCCCCAGCTTAGGAGAGGCTCTTTTCCTAGTTGGTTTCATCCGTGAGAGCCAGAAGGGCTGATCTCAACCAGTCGGGCTGCACAGCCTGAGTCCTTGGGGTAGGGCAGTCCTGAGCCACTGTGCCTCCTAAGGAATGCAAGCAAAGTTTCCTTGCCACAGGAAAGCACACCGAGGCCTGGTGTTTTCTCTATGAAATTGACGTGGGCTTGAAGGGTGAGGCCTTTACTATATTGTGGATGGATGTACTAGATTTGGGCTGCCTGGTGAAACAACATGCGGTCACCAGCACCCTGAGTACCTTTGCTGAACTTTGATTCCTAGCTAGGTCAACTCGGCCTTCGGAGGCTAGATGGGAACAAACGTGTGAAGATTGGGGGAAAGACTTTGAACAATGGCCAATATGCTTGTGCTTGTGTGAGGTATAGGAAGGCACTTGCCAACACAGGGTTTTTAACTTACCATAAGCTGTCCCTTTGCGCTGAAGCAGGCGGCGTGTGTGTATCACAGCCTGGGAAGCAGGGCCTCGGGGGAGTCTGCCAACAGACTGCCCTCCAGTAATGCCAGCTGAGAAAAGGTGGCAAGGCTGATGGAACCCGCTTACAACGAAATGTTTCTCTTCAGCAGAGGAGATTTTGCTACCACACGTCAGCAGCTCCTCTCCCTCAGTGCTGTTCCTTTGAAGACTAGGAAAAGCCACCACGTTCCCCAGCTTAGGAGAGGCTCTTTTCCTAGTTGGTTTCATCCGTGAGAGCCAGAAGGGCTGATCTCAACCAGTCGGGCTGCACAGCCTGAGTCCTTGGGGTAGGGCAGTCCTGAGCCACTGTGCCTCCTAAGGAATGCAAGGCAAGTTTTCTTGCCAGAGGAAAGCACACCGAGGCCTGGTGTTTTCTCTATGAAATTGACGAGGGCTTGAAGGGTGAGGCCTTTACTACATTGTGTACGGTTGTACTCTTTTTGGGCTGCCTGGTGAAATAACCTGCAGTCACCAGCACCCTGAGTTCCTTTCCTGAACTTTGATTCCTAGCTAGGTCAACTCGGCCTTCGGAGGCTACATGGGAGCAAACGTGTGAAGCTTGTGGGGAAAGCCTTTGACCAATGGCCAATATGCTTTTGCTTGTGCGAGGGTTAGGCAGGCACTTGCCAACACAGGGTTTTTACCTTACCTTAAGCTGTCCCTTTGCGCTGAAGCAGGCGGCGTGTGTGTATCACAGCCTGGGAAGCAGGGCCTCAGGGGAGTCTGCCAACAGACTGCCCTCCAGTATAGCCAGCTGAGAAAAGGTGGCAAGGCTGATGGAACCCGCTTACAATGAAATGTTTCTCTTCAGCAGAGGAGATTTTGCTACCACACGTCAGCAGCTCCTCTCCCTCAGAGTGCTGTTCCTTTGAAGACTAGGAAAAGCCACCACGTTCCCCAGCTTAGGAGAGGCTCTTTTCCTAGTTGGTTTCATCCGTGAGAGCCAGAAGGGCTGATCTCAACCAGTCGGGCTGCACAGCCTGAGTCCTTGGGGTAGGGCAGTCCTGAGCCACTGTGCCTCCTAAGGAATGCAAGCAAAGTTTCCTTGCCACAGGAAAGCACACCGAGGCCTGGTGTTTTCTCTATGAAATTGACGTGGGCTTGAAGGGTGAGGCCTTTACTATATTGTGTATGGATGTAATCGATTTGGGCTGCCTGGTGAAACAACCTGCGGTCACCAGCACCCTGAGTACCTTTGCTGAACTCTGATTCCTAGCTAGGTCAACTCGGCCTTCGGAGGCTAGATGGGACCAAACGTGTGAAGCTTGGGGGAAAGCCTTTGAACAATGGCCAATATGCTTGTGCTTGTGCGAGGTATAGGAAGGCACTTGCCAACACAGGGTTTTTAACTTACCATAAGCTGTCACTTTGCGCTGAAGCAGGCGGCGTGTGTCTATCACAGCCTGGGAAGCAGGGCCTCAGGGTAGTCTGCCAACAGACTGCCCTCCAGTAATGCCAGCTGAGAAAAGGTGGCAAGGCTGATGGAACCCGCTTACAACGAAATGTTTCTCTTCAGCAGAGGAGGTTTTTACCTTACCTTAAGCTGTCCCATTGCGCTGAAGCAGGCGGCGTGTGTGTATCACAGCCTGGGAAGCAGGGCCTCACGGGAGTCTGCCAACAGACTGCCCTCCAGTATAGCCAGCTGAGAAAAGGTGGCAAGGCTGATGGAACCCGCTTACAACGAAATGTTTCTCTTCAGCAGAGGAGATTTTGCTACCACACGTCAACAGCTCCTCTCCCTCAGAGTGCTGTTCCTTTGAAGACTAGGAAAAGCCACCACGTTCCCCAGCTTAGGAGAGGCTCTTTTCCTAGTTGGTTTCATCCGTGAGAGCCAGAAGGGCTGATCTCAACCAGTCGGGCTGCACAGCCTCAGTCTTTGGGGTAGGCTAGTCCTGAGCCACTGTGCCTCCTAAGGAATGCAAGCAAAGTTTTCTTGCCACAGGAAAGCACACCGAGGCCTGGTGTTTTCTCTATGAAATTGACGTGGGCTTGAAGGGTGAGGCCTTTACTACATTGTGTATGGATGTACTCGATTTGGGCTGCCTGGAGAAACAACCTGCAGTCACCAGCACCCTGAGTTCCTTTCCTGAACTTTGATTCCTAGCTAGGTCAACTCGGCCTTCGGAGGCTACATGGGAGCAAACGTGTGAAGCTTGTGGGGAAAGCCTTTGACCAATGGCCAATATGCTTTTGCTTGTGCGAGGGTTAGGCAGGCACTTGCCAACACAGGGTTTTTACCTTACCTTAAGCTGTCCCTTTGCGCTGAAGCAGGCGGCGTGTGTGTATCACAGCCTGGGAAGCAGGGCCTCAGGGTAGTCTGCCAACAGACTGCCCTCCAGTAATGCCAGCTGAGAAAAGGTGGCAAGGCTGATGGAACCCGCTTACAACGAAATGTTTCTCTTCAGCAGAGGAGGTTTTTACCTTACCTTAAGCTGTCCCTTTGCGCTGAAGCAGGCGGCGTGTGTGTATCACAGCCTGGGAAGCAGGGCCTCAGGGGAGTCTGCCAACAGACTGCCCTCCAGTATAGCCAGCTGAGAAAAGGTGGCAAGGCTGATGGAACCCGCTTACAACGAAATGTTTCTCTTCAGCAGAGGAGATTTTGCTACCACACGTCAGCAGCTCCTCTCCCTCAGAGTGCTGTTCCTTTGAAGACTAGGAAAAGCCACCACGTTCCCCAGCTTAGGAGAGGCTCTTTTCCTAGTTGGTTTCATCCGTGAGAGCCAGAAGGGCTGATCTCAACCAGTCGGGCTGCACAGCCTGAGTCCTTGGGGTAGGGCAGTCCTGAGCCACTGTGCCTCCTAAGGAATGCAAGCAAAGTTTTCTTGCCACAGGAAAGCACACCGAGGCCTGGTGTTTTCTCTATGAAATTGACGAGGGCTTGAAGGGTGAGGCCTTTACTACATTGTGTACGGTTGTACTCTTTTTGGGCTGCCTGGTGAAATAACCTGCAGTCACCAGCACCCTGAGTTCCTTTCCTGAACTTTGATTCCTAGCTAGGTCAACTCGGCCTTCGGAGGCTACATGGGAGCAAACGTGTGAAGCTTGTGGGGAAAGCCTTTGACCAATGGCCAATATGCTTTTGCTTGTGCGAGTGTTAGGCAGGCACTTGCCAACATAGGGTTTTTACCTTACCTTAAGCTGTCCCTTTGCGCTGAAGCAGGTGGCGTGTGTGTATCACAGCCTGGGAAGCAGGGCCTCAGGGTAGTCTGCCAACAGACTGCCCTCCAGTAATGCCAGCTGAGAAAAGGTGGCAAGGCTGATGGAACCCGCTTACACGAAATGTTTCTCTTCACCAGAGGAGGTTTTTACCTTACCTTAAGCTGTCCCATTGCGCTGAAGCAGGCGGCGTGTGTGTATCACAGCCTGGGAAGCAGGGCCTCAGGGGAGTCTGCCAACAGACTGCCCTCCAGTATAGCCAGCTGAGAAAAGGTGGCAAGGCTGATGGAACCCGCTTACAACGAAATGTTTCTCTTCAGCAGAGGAGATTTTGCTACCACACGTCAGCAGCTCCTCTCCCTCAGAGTGCTGTTCCTTTGAAGACTAGGAAAAGCCACCACGTTCCCGAGCTTAGGAGAGGCTCTTTTCCTAGTTGGTTTCATCCGTGAGAGCCAGAAGTGCTGATCTCAACCATTCGGGCTGCACAGCCTGAGTCCTTGGGGTAGGGCAGTCCTGAGCCACTGTGCCTCCTAAGGAATGCAAGCAAAGTTTCCTTGCCAAAGGAAAGCACACCGAGGCCTGGTGTTTTCTCTATGAAACTGACGTGGGCTTGAAGGGTGAGGCCTTTACTATATTGTGTATGGATGTAATCGATTAGGGCTGCCTGGTGAAACAACCTGCGGTCACCAGCACCCTGAGTACCTTTGCTGAACTTTGATTCCTAGCTAGGTCAACTCGGCCTTCGGAGGCTAGATGGGAACAAACGTGTGAAGCTTGGGGGAAAGACTTTGAACAATGGCCAATATGCTTGTGCTTGTGCGAGGTATAGGAATGCACTTGCCAACACAGGGTTTTTAACTTACCATAAGCTGTCACTTTGCGCTGAAGCAGGCGGCGTGTGTCTATCACAGCCTGGGAAGCAGGGCCTCAGGGTAGTCTGCCAACAGACTGCCCTCCAGTAATGCCAGCTGAGAAAAGGTGGCAAGGCTGATGGAACCCGCTTACAACGAAATGTTTCTCTTCAGCAGAGGAGATTTTGCTACCACACGTCAGCAGCTCCTCTCCCTCAGTGCTGTTCCTTTGAAGACTAGGAAAAGCCACCACGTACCCCAGCTTAGGAGAGGCTCTTTTCCTAGTTGGTTTCATCCGTGAGAGCCAGAAGGGCTGATCTCAACCAGTCGGGCTGCACAGCCTGAGTCCTTGGGGTAGGGCAGTCCTGAGCCACTGTGCCTCCTAAGGAATGCAAGCAAAGTTTTCTTGCCACAGGAAAGCACACCGAGGCCTGGTGTTTTCTCTATGAAATTGACGAGGGCTTGAAAGGTGAGGCCTTTACTACATTGTGTACGGATTTACTCGATTTGGGCTGCCTGGTGAAATAACCTGCAGTCACCAGCACCCTGAGTTCCTTTCCTGAACTTTGATACCTAGCTAGGTCAACTCGGCCTTCGGAGGCTACATGGGAGCAAACGTGTGAAGCTTGTGGGGAAAGCCTTTGACCAATGGCCAATATGCTTTTGCTTGTGTGAGGGTTAGGCAGGCACTTGCCAACACAGGGTTTTTACCTTACCTTAAGCTGTCCCTTTGCACTGAAGCAGGCGGCGTGTGTGTATCACAGCCTGGGAAGCAGGGCCTCAGGGGAGTCTGCCAACAGACTGCCCTCCAGTATAGCCAGCTGAGAAAAGGTGGCAAGGCTGATGGAACCCGCTTACAACGAAATGTTTCTCTTCAGCAGAGGAGATTTTGCTACCACACGTCAGCAGCTCCTCTCCCTCAGAGTGCTGTTCCTTTGAAGACTAGGAAAAGCCACCACGTTCCCCAGCTTAGGAGAGGCTCTTTTCCTAGTTGGTTTCATCCGTGAGAGCCAGAAGGGCTGATCTCAACCAGTCGGGCTGCACAGCCTGAGTCCTTGGGGTAGGGCAGTCCTGAGCCACTGTGCCTCCTAAGGAATGCAAGCAAAGTTTCCTTGCCACAGGAAAGCACACCGAGGCCTGGTGTTTTCTCTATGAAATTGACGTGGGCTTGAAGGGTGAGGCCTTTACTATATTGTGTATGGATGTAATCGATTTGGGCTGCCTGGTGAAACAACCTGCGGTCACCAGCACCCTGAGTACCTTTGCTGAACTTTGATTCCTAGCTAGGTCAACTCGGCCTTCGGAGGCTAGATGGGACCAAACGTGTGAAGCCTGGGGGAAAGCCTTTGAACAATGGCCAATATGCTTGTGCTTGTGCGAGGTATAGGAAGGCACTTGCCAACACAGGGTTTTTAACTTACCATAAGCTGTCACTTTGCGCTGAAGCAGGCGGCGTGTGTCTATCACAGCCTGGGAAGCAGGGCCTCAGGGTAGTCTGCCAACAGACTGCCCTCCAGTAATGCCAGCTGAGAAAAGGTGGCAAGGCTGATGGAACCCGCTTACAACGAAATGTTTCTCTTCAGCAGAGGAGATTTTGCTACCACACGTCAGCAGCTCCTCTCCCTCAGAGTGCTGTTCCTTTGAAGACTAGGAAAAGCCACCACGTTCCCCAGCTTAGGAGAGGCTCTTTTCCTAGTTGGTTTCATCCGTGAGAGCCAGAAGGGCTGATCTCAACCAGTCGGGCTGCACAGCCTGAGTCCTTGGGGTAGGGCAGTCCTGAGCCACTGTGCTTCCTAAGGAATGCAAGCAAAGTTTCCTTGCCACAGGAAAGCACACCGAGGCCTGGTGTTTTCTCTATGAAATTGACGTGGGCTTGAAGGGTGAGGCCTTTACTATATTGTGTATGGATGTAATCGATTAGGGCTGCCTGGTGAAACAACCTGCGGTCACCAGCACCCTGAGTACCTTTGCTGAACTTTGATTCCTAGCTAGGTCAACTCGGCCTTCGGAGGCTACATGGGAACAAACGTGTGAAGCTTGGGGGAAAGACTTTGAACAATGGCCAATATGCTTGTGCTTGTGCGAGGTATAGGAAGGCACTTGCCAACACAGGGTTTTTAACTTACCATAAGCTGTCCCTTTGCGCTGAAGCAGGCGGCGTGTGTCTATCACAGCCTGGGAAGCAGGGCCTCGGGGGAGTCTGCCAACAGACTGCCCTCCAGTAATGCCAGCTGAGAAAAGGTGGCAAGGCTGATGGAACCCGCTTACAACGAAATGTTTCTCTTCAGCAGAGGAGATTTTGCTACCACACTTCAGCAGCTCCTCTCCCTCAGTGCTGTTCCTTTGAAGACTAGGAAAAGCCACCACGTTCCCCAGCTTAGGAGAGGCTCTTTTCCTAGTTGGTTTCATCCGTGAGAGCCAGAAGGGCTGATCTCAACCAGTCGGGCTGCACAGCCTGAGTCCTTGGGGTAGGGCAGTCCTGAGCCACTGTGCCTCCTAAGGAATGCAAGCAAAGTTTTCTTGCCACAGGAAAGCACACCGAGGCCTGGTGTTTTCTCTATGAAATTGACGAGGGCTTGAAGGGTGAGGCCTTTACTACATTGTGTATGGATATACTCGATTTGGGCTGCCTGGTGAAATAACCTGCAGTCACCAGCACCCTGAGTTCCTTTCCTGAACTTTGATTCCTAGCTAGGTCAACTCGGCCTTCGGAGGCTACATGGGAGCAAACGTGTGAAGCTTGTGGGGAAAGCCTTTGACCAATGGCCAATATGCTTTTGCTTGTGCGAGGGTTAGGCAGGCACTTGCCAACACAGGGTTTTTACCTTACCTTAAGCTGTCCCTTTGCGCTGAAGCAGGCGGCGTGTGTGTATCACAGCCTGGGAAGCAGGGCCTCGGGGGAGTCTGCCAACAGACTGCCCTCCAGTAATGCCAGCTGAGAAAAGGTGGCAAGGCTGATGGAACCCGCTTACAACGAAATGTTTCTCTTCAGCAGAGGAGATTTTGCTACCACACGTCAGCAGCTCCTCTCCCTCAGAGTGCTGTTCCTTTGAAGACTAGGAAAAGCCACCACGTTCCCCAGCTTAGGAGAGGCTCTTTTCCTAGTTGGTTTCATCCGTGAGAGCCAGAAGGGCTGATCTCAACCAGTCGGGCTGCACAGCCTGAGTCCTTGGGGTAGGGCAGTCCTGAGCCACTGTGCCTCCTAAGGAATGCAAGCAAAGTTTTCTTGCCACAGGAAAGCACACCGAGGCCTGGTGTTTTCTCTATGAAATTGACGAGGGCTTGAAGGGTGAGGCCTTTACTACATTGTGTACGGTTGTACTCTTTTTGGGCTGCCTGGTGAAATAACCTGCAGTCACCAGCACCCTGAGTTCCTTTCCTGAACTTTGATTCCTAGCTAGGTCAACTCGGCCTTCGGAGGCTACATGGGAGCAAACGTGTGAAGCTTGTGGGGAAAGCCTTTGACCAATGGCCAATATGCTTTTGCTTGTGCGAGTGTTAGGCAGGCACTTGCCAACATAGGGTTTTTACCTTACCTTAAGCTGTCCCTTTGCGCTGAAGCAGGTGGCGTGTGTGTATCACAGCCTGGGAAGCAGGGCCTCAGGGTAGTCTGCCAACAGACTGCCCTCCAGTAATGCCAGCTGAGAAAAGGTGGCAAGGCTGATGGAACCCGCTTACAACGAAATGTTTCTCTTCACCAGAGGAGGTTTTTACCTTACCTTAAGCTGTCCCTTTGCGCTGAAGCAGGCGGCGTGTGTGTATCACAGCCTGGGAAGCAGGGCCTCAGGGGAGTCTGCCAACAGACTGCCCTCCAGTATAGCCAGCTGAGAAAAGGTGGCAAGGCTGATGGAACCCGCTTACAACGAAATGTTTCTCTTCAGCAGAGGAGATTTTGCTACCACACGTCAGCAGCTCCTCTCCCTCAGAGTGCTGTTCCTTTGAAGACTAGGAAAAGCCACCACGTTCCCGAGCTTAGGAGAGGCTCTTTTCCTAGTTGGTTTCATCCGTGAGAGCCAGAAGTGCTGATCTCAACCATTCGGGCTGCACAGCCTGAGTCCTTGGGGTAGGGCAGTCCTGAGCCACTGTGCCTCCTAAGGAATGCAAGCAAAGTTTCCTTGCCAAAGGAAAGCACACCGAGGCCTGGTGTTTTCTCTATGAAACTGACGTGGGCTTGAAGGGTGAGGCCTTTACTATATTGTGTATGGATGTAATCGATTAGGGCTGCCTGGTGAAACAACCTGCGGTCACCAGCACCCTGAGTACCTTTGCTGAACTTTGATTCCTAGCTAGGTCAACTCGGCCTTCGGAGGCTAGATGGGAACAAACGTGTGAAGCTTGGGGGAAAGACTTTGAACAATGGCCAATATGCTTGTGCTTGTGCGAGGTATAGGAAGGCACTTGCCAACACAGGGTTTTTAACTTACCATAAGCTGTCACTTTGCGCTGAAGCAGGCGGCGTGTGTCTATCACAGCCTGGGAAGCAGGGCCTCAGGGTAGTCTGCCAACAGACTGCCCTCCAGTAATGCCAGCTGAGAAAAAGTGGCAAGGCTGATGGAACCCGCTTACAAAGAAATGTTTCTCTTCAGCAGAGGAGGTTTTTACCTTACCTTAAGCTGTCCCATTGCGCTGAAGCAGGCGGCGTGTGTGTATCACAGCCTGGGAAGCAGGGCCTCACGGGAGTCTGCCAACAGACTGCCCTCCAGTAATGCCAGCTGAGAAAAGGTGGCAAGGCTGATGGAACCCGCTTACAACGAAATGTTTCTCTTCAGCAGAGGAGATTTTGCTACCACACGTCAGCAGCTCCTCTCCCTCAGTGCTGTTCCTTTGAAGACTAGGAAAAGCCACCACGTACCCCAGCTTAGGAGAGGCTCTTTTCCTAGTTGGTTTCATCCGTGAGAGCCAGAAGGGCTGATCTCAACCAGTCGGGCTGCACAGCCTGAGTCCTTGGGGTAGGGCAGTCCTGAGCCACTGTGCCTCCTAAGGAATGCAAGCAAAGTTTTCTTGCCACAGGAAAGCACACCGAGGCCTGGTGTTTTCTCTATGAAATTGACGAGGGCTTGAAAGGTGAGGCCTTTACTACATTGTGTACGGATTTACTCGATTTGGGCTGCCTGGTGAAATAACCTGCAGTCACCAGCACCCTGAGTTCCTTTCCTGAACTTTGATACCTAGCTAGGTCAACTCGGCCTTCGGAGGCTACATGGGAGCAAACGTGTGAAGCTTGTGGGGAAAGCCTTTGACCAATGGCCAATATGCTTTTGCTTGTGTGAGGGTTAGGCAGGCACTTGCCAACACAGGGTTTTTACCTTACCTTAAGCTGTCCCTTTGCACTGAAGCAGGCGGCGTGTGTGTATCACAGCCTGGGAAGCAGGGCCTCAGGGGAGTCTGCCAACAGACTGCCCTCCAGTATAGCCAGCTGAGAAAAGGTGGCAAGGCTGATGGAACCCGCTTACAACGAAATGTTTCTCTTCAGCAGAGGAGATTTTGCTACCACACGTCAGCAGCTCCTCTCCCTCAGAGTGCTGTTCCTTTGAAGACTAGGAAAAGCCACCACGTTCCCCAGCTTAGGAGAGGCTCTTTTCCTAGTTGGTTTCATCCGTGAGAGCCAGAAGGGCTGATCTCAACCAGTCGGGCTGCACAGCCTGAGTCCTTGGGGTAGGGCAGTCCTGAGCCACTGTGCCTCCTAAGGAATGCAAGCAAAGTTTCCTTGCCACAGGAAAGCACACCGAGGCCTGGTGTTTTCTCTATGAAATTGACGTGGGCTTGAAGGGTGAGGCCTTTACTATATTGTGTATGGATGTAATCGATTTGGGCTGCCTGGTGAAACAACCTGCGGTCACCAGCACCCTGAGTAC
The DNA here is from genome assembly GCF_028564815.1 of Eubalaena glacialis. Lineage (NCBI taxonomy): Eukaryota > Metazoa > Chordata > Mammalia > Artiodactyla > Balaenidae > Eubalaena > Eubalaena glacialis. The sequence goes on from NW_026871271.1 coordinate 455,991, forward strand.
CTTTGCTGAACTTTGATTCCTAGCTAGGTCAACTCGGCCTTCGGAGGCTAGATGGGACCAAACGTGTGAAGCCTGGGGGAAAGCCTTTGAACAATGGCCAATATGCTTGTGCTTGTGCGAGGTATAGGAAGGCACTTGCCAACACAGGGTTTTTAACTTACCATAAGCTGTCACTTTGCGCTGAAGCAGGCGGCGTGTGTCTATCACAGCCTGGGAAGCAGGGCCTCAGGGTAGTCTGCCAACAGACTGCCCTCCAGTAATGCCAGCTGAGAAAAGGTGGCAAGGCTGATGGAACCCGCTTACAACGAAATGTTTCTCTTCAGCAGAGGAGATTTTGCTACCACACGTCAGCAGCTCCTCTCCCTCAGAGTGCTGTTCCTTTGAAGACTAGGAAAAGCCACCACGTTCCCCAGCTTAGGAGAGGCTCTTTTCCTAGTTGGTTTCATCCGTGAGAGCCAGAAGGGCTGATCTCAACCAGTCGGGCTGCACAGCCTGAGTCCTTGGGGTAGGGCAGTCCTGAGCCACTGTGCTTCCTAAGGAATGCAAGCAAAGTTTCCTTGCCACAGGAAAGCACACCGAGGCCTGGTGTTTTCTCTATGAAATTGACGTGGGCTTGAAGGGTGAGGCCTTTACTATATTGTGTATGGATGTAATCGATTAGGGCTGCCTGGTGAAACAACCTGCGGTCACCAGCACCCTGAGTACCTTTGCTGAACTTTGATTCCTAGCTAGGTCAACTCGGCCTTCGGAGGCTACATGGGAACAAACGTGTGAAGCTTGGGGGAAAGACTTTGAACAATGGCCAATATGCTTGTGCTTGTGCGAGGTATAGGAAGGCACTTGCCAACACAGGGTTTTTAACTTACCATAAGCTGTCCCTTTGCGCTGAAGCAGGCGGCGTGTGTCTATCACAGCCTGGGAAGCAGGGCCTCGGGGGAGTCTGCCAACAGACTGCCCTCCAGTAATGCCAGCTGAGAAAAGGTGGCAAGGCTGATGGAACCCGCTTACAACGAAATGTTTCTCTTCAGCAGAGGAGATTTTGCTACCACACTTCAGCAGCTCCTCTCCCTCAGTGCTGTTCCTTTGAAGACTAGGAAAAGCCACCACGTTCCCCAGCTTAGGAGAGGCTCTTTTCCTAGTTGGTTTCATCCGTGAGAGCCAGAAGGGCTGATCTCAACCAGTCGGGCTGCACAGCCTGAGTCCTTGGGGTAGGGCAGTCCTGAGCCACTGTGCCTCCTAAGGAATGCAAGCAAAGTTTTCTTGCCACAGGAAAGCACACCGAGGCCTGGTGTTTTCTCTATGAAATTGACGAGGGCTTGAAGGGTGAGGCCTTTACTACATTGTGTATGGATATACTCGATTTGGGCTGCCTGGTGAAATAACCTGCAGTCACCAGCACCCTGAGTTCCTTTCCTGAACTTTGATTCCTAGCTAGGTCAACTCGGCCTTCGGAGGCTACATGGGAGCAAACGTGTGAAGCTTGTGGGGAAAGCCTTTGACCAATGGCCAATATGCTTTTGCTTGTGCGAGGGTTAGGCAGGCACTTGCCAACACAGGGTTTTTACCTTACCTTAAGCTGTCCCTTTGCGCTGAAGCAGGCGGCGTGTGTGTATCACAGCCTGGGAAGCAGGGCCTCAGGGGAGTCTGCCAACAGACTGCCCTCCAGTATAGCCAGCGGAGAAAAGGTGGCAAGGCTGATGGAACCCGCTTACAACGAAATGTTTCTCTTCAGCAGAGGAGATTTTGCTACCACACGTCAGCAGCTCCTCTCCCTCAGAGTGCTGTTCCTTTGAAGACTAGGAAAAGCCACCACGTTCCCCAGCTTAGGAGAGGCTCTTTTCCTAGTTGGTTTCATCCGTGAGAGCCAGAAGGGCTGATCTCAACCAGTCGGGCTGCACAGCCTGAGTCCTTGGGGTAGGGCAGTCCTGAGCCACTGTGCCTCCTAAGGAATGCAAGCAAAGTTTCCTTGCCATAGGAAAGGACACCGAGGCCTGGTGTTTTCTCTATGAAATTGACGTGGGCTTGAAGGGTGAGGCCTTTACTATATTGTGTATGGATGTAATCGATTTGGGCTGCCTGGTGAAACAACCTGCGGTCACCAGCACCCTGAGTACCTTTGCTGAACTCTGATTCCTAGCTAGGTCAACTCGGCCTTCGGAGGCTAGATGGGAACAAACGTGTGAAGCTTGGGGGAAAGCCTTTGAACAATGGCCAATATGCTTGTGCTTGTGCGAGGTATAGGAAGGCACTTGCCAACACAGGGTTTTTAACTTACCATAAGCTGTCACTTTGCGCTGAAGCAGGCGGCGTGTGTCTATCACAGCCTGGGAAGCAGGGCCTCAGGGTAGTCTGCCAACAGACTGCCCTCCAGTAATGCCAGCTGAGAAAAGGTGGCAAGGCTGATGGAACCCGCTTACAACGAAATGTTTCTCTTCAGCAGAGGAGGTTTTTACCTTACCTTAAGCTGTCCCATTGCGCTGAAGAAGGCGGCGTGTGTGTATCACAGCCTGGGAAGCAGGGCCTCACGGGAGTCTGCCAACAGACTGCCCTCCAGTATAGCCAGCTGAGAAAAGGTGGCAAGGCTGAGGGAACCCGCTTACAACGAAATGTTTCTCTTCAGCAGAGGAGATTTTGCTACCACACGTCAACAGCTCCTCTCCCTCAGAGTGCTGTTCCTTTGAAGACTAGGAAAAGCCACCACGTTCCCCAGCTTAGGAGAGGCTCTTTTCCTAGTTGGTTTCATACGTGAGAGCCAGAAGGGCTGATCTCAACCAGTCGGGCTGCACAGCCTCAGTCCTTGGGGTAGGCTAGTCCTGAGCCACTGTGCCTCCTAAGGAATGCAAGCAAAGTTTTCTTGCCACAGGAAAGCACACCGAGGCCTGGTGTTTTCTCTATGAAATTGACGTGGGCTTGAAGGGTGAGGCCTTTACTACATTGTGTACGGATGTACTCGATTTGGGCTGCCTGGTGAAACAACCTGCAGTCACCAGCACCCTGAGTTCCTTTCCTGAACTTTGATTCCTAGCTAGGTCAACTCGGCCTTCGGAGGCTACATGGGAGCAAACGTGTGAAGCTTGTGGGGAAAGACTTTGACCAATGGCCAATATGCTTTTGCTTGTGCGAGGGTTAGGCAGGCACTTGCCAACACAGGGTTTTTACCTTACCTTAAGCTGTCCCTTTGCGCTGAAGCAGGCGGCGTGTGTGTATCACAGCCTGGGAAGCAGGGCCTCAGGGTAGTCTGCCAACAGACTGCCCTCCAGTAATGCCAGCTGAGAAAAGGTGGCAAGGCTGATGGAACCCGCTTACAACGAAATGTTTCTCTTCAGCAGAGGAGATTTTGCTACCACACGTCAGCAGCTCCTCTCCCTCAGAGTGCTGTTCCTTTGAAGACTAGGAAAAGCCACCACGTTCCCCAGCTTAGGAGAGGCTCTTTTCCTAGTTGGTTTCATCCGTGAGAGCCAGAAGGGCTGATCTCAACCAGTCGGGCTGCACAGCCTGAGTCCTTGGGGTAGGGCAGTCCTGAGCCACTGTGCCTCCTAAGGAATGCAAGCAAAGTTTTCTTGCCACAGGAAAGCACACCGAGGCCTGGTGTTTTCTCTATGAAATTGACGTGGGCTTGAAGGGTGAGGCCTTTACTATATTGTGTATGGATGTCATCGATTAGGGCTGCCTGGTGAAACAACCTGCGGTCACCAGCACCCTGAGTACCTTTGCTGAACTTTGATTCCTAGCTAGGTCAACTCGGCCTTCGGAGGCTACATGGGAACAAACGTGTGAAGCTTGGGGGAAAGACTTTGAACAATGGCCAATATGCTTGTGCTTGTGCGAGGTATAGGAAGGCACTTGCCAACACAGGGTTTTTAACTTACCATAAGCTGTCCCTTTGCGCTGAAGCAGGCGGCGTGTGTGTATCACAGCCTGGGAAGCAGGGCCTCCGGGGAGTCTGCCAACAGACTGCCCTCCAGTAATGCCAGCTGAGAAAAGGTGGCAAGGCTGATGGAACCCGCTTACAACGAAATGTTTCTCTTCAGCAGAGGAGATTTTGCTACCACACGTCAGCAGCTCCTCTCCCTCAGTGCTGTTCCTTTGAAGACTAGGAAAAGCCACCACGTTCCCCAGCTTAGGAGAGGCTCTTTTCCTAGTTGGTTTCATCCGTGAGAGCCAGAAGGGCTGATCTCAACCAGTCGGGCTGCACAGCCTGAGTCCTTGGGGTAGGGCAGTCCTGAGCCACTGTGCCTCCTAAGGAATGCAAGCAAAGTTTTCTTGCCACAGGAAAGCACACCGAGGCCTGGTGTTTTCTCTATGAAATTGACGAGGGCTTGAAGGGTGAGGCCTTTACTACATTGTGTACGGATATACTCGATTTGGTCTGCCTGGTGAAATAACCTGCAGTCAACAGCACCCTGAGTTCCTTTCCTGAACTTTGATTCCTAGCTAGGTCAACTCGGCCTTCGGAGGCTACATGGGAGCAAACGTGTGAAGCTTGTGGGGAAAGCCTTTGACCAATGGCCAATATGCTTTTGCTTGTGCGAGGGTTAGGCAGGCACTTGCCAACACAGGGTTTTTACCTTACCTTAAGCTGTCCCTTTGCGCTGAAGCAGGCGGCGTGTGTGTATCACAGCCTGGGAAGCAGGGCCTCAGGGGAGTCTGCCAACAGACTGCCCTCCAGTAATGCCAGCGGAGAAAAGGTGGCAAGGCTGATGGAACCCGCTTACAACGAAATGTTTCTCTTCAGCAGAGGAGATTTTGCTACCACACGTCAGCAGCTCCTCTCCCTCAGAGTGCTGTTCCTTTGAAGACTAGGAAAAGCCACCACGTTCCCCAGCTTAGGAGAGGCTCTTTTCCTAGTTGGTTTCATCCGTGAGAGCCAGAAGGGCTGATCTCAACCAGTCGGGCTGCACAGCCTGAGTCCTTGGGGTAGGGCAGTCCTGAGCCACTGTGCCTCCTAAGGAATGCAAGCAAAGTTTCCTTGCCATAGGAAAGCACACCGAGGCCTGGTGTTTTCTCTATGAAATTGACGTGGGCTTGAAGGGTGAGGCCTTTACTATATTGTGTATGGATGTAATCGATTTGGGCTGCCTGGTGAAACAACCTGCGGTCACCAGCACCCTGAGTACCTTTGCTGAACTCTGATTCCTAGCTAGGTCAACTCGGCCTTCGGAGGCTAGATGGGAACAAACGTGTGAAGCTTGGGGGAAAGCCTTTGAACAATGGCCAATATGCTTGTGCTTGTGCGAGGTATAGGAAGGCACTTGCCAACACAGGGTTTTTAACTTACCATAAGCTGTCACTTTGCGCTGAAGCAGGCGGCGTGTGTCTATCACAGCCTGGGAAGCAGGGCCTCAGGGTAGTCTGCCAACAGACGGCCCTCCAGTAATGCCAGCTGAGAAAAGGTGGCAAGGCTGATGGAACCCGCTTACAACGAAATGTTTCTCTTCAGCAGAGGAGGTTTTTACCTTACCTTAAGCTGTCCCATTGCGCTGAAGAAGGCGGCGTGTGTGTATCACAGCCTGGGAAGCAGGGCCTCACGGGAGTCTGCCAACAGACTGCCCTCCAGTATAGCCAGCTGAGAAAAGGTGGCAAGGCTGAGGGAACCCGCTTACAACGAAATGTTTCTCTTCAGCAGAGGAGATTTTGCTACCACACGTCAACAGCTCCTCTCCCTCAGAGTGCTGTTCCTTTGAAGACTAGGAAAAGCCACCACGTTCCCCAGCTTAGGAAAGGCTCTTTTCCTAGTTGGTTTCATACGTGAGAGCCAGAAGGGCTGATCTCAACCAGTCGGGCTGCACAGCCTCAGTCCTTGGGGTAGGCTAGTCCTGAGCCACTGTGCCTCCTAAGGAATGCAAGCAAAGTTTTCTTGCCACAGGAAAGCACACCGAGGCCTGGTGTTTTCTCTATGAAATTGACGTGGGCTTGAAGGGTGAGGCCTTTACTACATTGTGTACGGATGTACTCGATTTGGGCTGCCTGGTGAAACAACCTGCAGTCACCAGCACCCTGAGTTCCTTTCCTGAACTTTGATTCCTAGCTAGGTCAACTCGGCCTTCGGAGGCTACATGGGAGCAAACGTGTGAAGCTTGTGGGGAAAGCCTTTGACCAATGGCCAATATGCTTTTGCTTGTGCGAGGGTTAGGCAGGCACTTGCCAACACAGGGTTTTTACCTTACCTTAAGCTGTCCCTTTGCGCTGAAGCAGGCGGCGTGTGTGTATCACAGCCTGGGAAGCAGGGCCTCAGGGTAGTCTGCCAACAGACTGCCCTCCAGTAATGCCAGCTGAGAAAAGGTGGCAAGGCTGATGGAACCCGCTTACAACGAAATGTTTCTCTTCAGCAGAGGAGGTTTTTACCTTACCTTAAGCTGTCCCTTTGCGCTGAAGCAGGCGGCGTGTGTGTATCACAGCCTGGGAAGCAGGGCCTCAGGGGAGTCTGCCAACAGACTGCCCTCCAGTATAGCCAGCTGAGAAAAGGTGGCAAGGCTGATGGAACCCGCTTACAACGAAATGTTTCTCTTCAGCAGAGGAGATTTTGCTACCACACGTCAGCAGCTCCTCTCCCTCAGAGTGCTGTTCCTTTGAAGACTAGGAAAAGCCACCACGTTCCCCAGCTTAGGAGAGGCTCTTTTCCTAGTTGGTTTCATCCGTGAGAGCCAGAAGGGCTGATCTCAACCAGTCGGGCTGCACAGCCTGAGTCCTTGGGGTAGGGCAGTCCTGAGCCACTGTGCCTCCTAAGGAATGCAAGCAAAGTTTCCTTGCCACAGGAAAGCACACCGAGGCCTGGTGTTTTCTCTATGAAATTGACGTGGGCTTGAAGGGTGAGGCCTTTACTATATTGTGTATGGATGTAATCGATTAGGGCTGCCTGGTGAAACAACCTGCGGTCACCAGCACCCTGAGTACCTTTGCTGAACTTTGATTCCTAGCTAGGTCAACTCGGCCTTCGGAGGCTACATGGGAACAAACGTGTGAAGCTTGGGGGAAAGACTTTGAACAATGGCCAATATGCTTGTGCTTGTGCGAGGTATAGGAAGGCACTTGCCAACACAGGGTTTTTAACTTACCATAAGCTGTCCCTTTGCGCTGAAGCAGGCGGCGTGTGTGTATCACAGCCTGGGAAGCAGGGCCTCCGGGGAGTCTGCCAACAGACTGCCCTCCAGTAATGCCAGCTGAGAAAAGGTGGCAAGGCTGATGGAACCCGCTTACAACGAAATGTTTCTCTTCAGCAGAGGAGATTTTGCTACCACACGTCAGCAGCTCCTCTCCCTCAGTGCTGTTCCTTTGAAGACTAGGAAAAGCCACCACGTTCCCCAGCTTAGGAGAGGCTCTTTTCCTAGTTGGTTTCATCCGTGAGAGCCAGAAGGGCTGATCTCAACCAGTCGGGCTGCACAGCCTGAGTCCTTGGGGTAGGGCAGTCCTGAGCCACTGTGCCTCCTAAGGAATGCAAGCAAAGTTTTCTTGCCACAGGAAAGCACACCGAGGCCTGGTGTTTTCTCTATGAAATTGACGAGGGCTTGAAGGGTGAGGCCTTTACTACATTGTGTACGGATATACTCGATTTGGGCTGCCTGGTGAAATAACCTGCAGTCAACAGCACCCTGAGTTCCTTTCCTGAACTTTGATTCCTAGCTAGGTCAACTCGGCCTTCGGAGGCTACATGGGAGCAAACGTGTGAAGCTTGTGGGGAAAGCCTTTGACCAATGGCCAATATGCTTTTGCTTGTGCGAGGGTTAGGCAGGCACTTGCCAACACAGGGTTTTTACCTTACCTTAAGCTGTCCCTTTGCGCTGAAGCAGGCGGCGTGTGTGTATCACAGCCTGGGAAGCAGGGCCTCAGGGGAGTCTGCCAACAGACTGCCCTCCAGTAATGCCAGCGGAGAAAAGGTGGCAAGGCTGATGGAACCCGCTTACAACGAAATGTTTCTCTTCAGCAGAGGAGATTTTGCTACCACACGTCAGCAGCTCCTCTCCCTCAGAGTGCTGTTCCTTTGAAGACTAGGAAAAGCCACCACGTTCCCCAGCTTAGGAGAGGCTCTTTTCCTAGTTGGTTTCATCCGTGAGAGCCAGAAGGGCTGATCTCAACCAGTCGGGCTGCACAGCCTGAGTCCTTGGGGTAGGGCAGTCCTGAGCCACTGTGCCTCCTAAGGAATGCAAGCAAAGTTTCCTTGCCATAGGAAAGCACACCGAGGCCTGGTGTTTTCTCTATGAAATTGACGTGGGCTTGAAGGGTGAGGCCTTTACTATATTGTGTATGGATGTAATCGATTTGGGCTGCCTGGTGAAACAACCTGCGGTCACCAGCACCCTGAGTACCTTTGCTGAACTCTGATTCCTAGCTAGGTCAACTCGGCCTTCGGAGGCTAGATGGGAACAAACGTGTGAAGCTTGGGGGAAAGCCTTTGAACAATGGCCAATATGCTTGTGCTTGTGCGAGGTATAGGAAGGCACTTGTCAACACAGGGTTTTTAACTTACCATAAGCTGTCACTTTGCGCTGAAGCAGGCGGCGTGTGTCTATCACAGCCTGGGAAGCAGGGCCTCAGGGTAGTCTGCCAACAGACTGCCCTCCAGTAATGCCAGCTGAGAAAAGGTGGCAAGGCTGATGGAACCCGCTTACAACGAAATGTTTCGCTTCACCAGAGGAGGTTTTTACCTTACCTTAAGCTGTCCCATTGCGCTGAAGCAGGCGGCGTGTGTGTATCACAGCCTGGGAAGCAGGGCCTCAGGGGAGTCTGCCAACAGACTGCCCTCCAGTATAGCCAGCTGAGAAAAGGTGGCAAGGCTGATGGGACCCGCTTACAACGAAATATTTCTCTTCAGCAGAGGAGATTTTGCTACCACACGTCAGCAGCTCCTCTCCCTCAGAGTGCTGTTCCTTTGAAGACTAGGAAAAGCCACCACGTTCCCCAGCTTAGGAGAGGCTCTTTTCCTAGTTGGTTTCATCCGTGAGAGCCAGAAGGGCTGATTTCAACCAGTCGGGCTGCACAGCCTGAGTCCTTGGGGTAGGGCAGTCCTGAGCCACTGTGCCTCCTAAGGAATGCAAGCAAAGTTTCCTTGCCACAGGAAAGCACACCGAGGCCTGGTGTTTTCTCTATGAAATTGACGAGGGCTTGAAGGGTGAGGCCTTTACTATATTGTGTATGGATGTAATCGATTTGGGCTACCTGGTGAAACAACCTGCGGTCACCAGCACCCTGAGTACCTTTGCTGAACTTTGATTCCTAGCTAGATCAACTCGGCCTTCGGAGGCTAGATGGGAACAAACGTGTGAAGCTTGGGGGAAAGCCTTTGAACAATGGCCAATATGCTTGTGCTTGTGCGAGGTATAGGAAGGCACTTGCCAACACAGGGTTTTTAACTTACCATAAGCTGTCACTTTGCGCTGAAGCAGGCGGCGTGTGTCTATCACAGCCTGGGAAGCAGGGCCTCAGGGTAGTCTGCCAACAGACTGCCCTCCAGTAATGCCAGCTGAGAAAAGGTGGCAAGGCTGATGGAACCCGCTTACAACGAAATGTTTCTCTTCAGCAGAGGAGGTTTTTACCTTACCTTAAGCTGTCCCTTTGCGCTGAAGCAGGCGGCGTGTGTGTATCACAGCCTGGGAAGCAGGGCCTCAGGGGAGTCTGCCAACAGACTGCCCTCCAGTATAGCCAGCTGAGAAAAGGTGGCAAGGCTGATGGAACCCGCTTACAACGAAATGTTTCTCTTCAGCAGAGGAGATTTTGCTACCACACGTCAGCAGCTCCTCTCCCTCAGAGTGCTGTTCCTTTGAAGACTAGGAAAAGCCACCACGTTCCCCAGCTTAGGAGAGGCTCTTTTCCTAGTTGGTTTCATCCGTGAGAGCCAGAAGGGCTGATCTCAACCAGTCGGGCTGCACAGCCTGAGTCCTTGGGGTAGGGCAGTCCTGAGCCACTGTGCCTCCTAAGGAATGCAAGCAAAGTTTCCTTGCCAAAGGAAAGCACACCGAGGCCTGGTGTTTTCTCTATGAAATTGACGTGGGCTTGAAGGGTGAGGCCTTTACTATATTGTGTATGGATGTAATCGATTAGGGCTGCCTGGTGAAACAACCTGCGGTCACCAGCACCCTGAGTACCTTTGCTGAACTTTGATTCCTAGCTAGGTCAACTCGGCCTTCGGAGGCTAGGTGGGAACAAACGTGTGAAGCTTGGGGGAAAGACTTTGAACAATGGCCAATATGCTTGTGCTTGTGCGAGGTATAGGAAGGCACTTGCCAACACAGGGTTTTTAACTTACCATAAGCTGTCACTTTGCGCTGAAACAGGCGGTGTGTGTCTATCACAGCCTGGGAAGCAGGGCCTCAGGGTAGTCTGCCAACAGACTGCCCTCCAGTAATGCCAGCTGAGAAAAGGTGGCAAGGCTGATGGAACCCGCTTACAACGAAATGTTTCTCTTCAGCAGAGGAGGTTTTTCCCTTACCTTAAGCTGTCCCTTTGCGCTGAAGCAGGCGGCGTGTGTGTATCACAGCCTGGGAAGCAGGGCCTCAGGGTAGTCTGCCAACAGATTGCCCTCCAGTAATGCCAGCTGAGAAAAGGTGGCAAGGCTGATGGAACCCGCTTACAACGAAATGTTTCTCTTCAGCAGAGGAGATTTTGCTACCACACGTCAGCAGCTCCTCTCCCTCAGAGTGCTGTTCCTTTGAAGACTAGGAAAAGCCACCACGTTCCCCAGCTTAGGAGAGGCTCTTTTCCTAGTTGGTTTCATCCGTGAGAGCCAGAAGGGCTGATCTCAACCAGTCGGGCTGCACAGCCTCAGTCTTTGGGGTAGGCTAGTCCTGAGCCACTGTGCCTCCTAAGGAATGCAAGCAAAGTTTTCTTGCCACAGGAAAGCACACCGAGGCCTGGTGTTTTCTCTATGAAATTGACGTGGGCTTGAAGGGTGAGGCCTTTACTACATTGTGTATGGATGTACTCGATTTGGGCTGCCTGGAGAAATAACCTGCAGTCACCAGCACCCTGAGTTCCTTTCCTGAACTTTGATTCCTAGCTAGGTCAACTCGGCCTTCGGAGGCTACATGGGAGCAAACGTGTGAAGCTTGTGGGGAAAGCCTTTGACCAATGGCCAATATGCTTTTGCTTGTGCGAGGGTTAGGCAGGCACTTGCCAACACAGGGTTTTTACCTTACCTTAAGCTGTCCCTTTGCGCTGAAGCAGGCGGCGTGTGTGTATCACAGCCTGGGAAGCAGGGCCTCAGGGTAGTCTGCCAACAGACTGCCCTCCAGTAATGCCAGCTGAGAAAAGGTGGCAAGGCTGATGGAACCCGCTTACAACGAAATGTTTCTCTTCAGCAGAGGAGGTTTTTACCTTACCTTAAGCTGTCCCTTTGCGCTGAAGCAGGCGGCGTGTGTGTATCACAGCCTGGGAAGCAGGGCCTCAGGGGAGTCTGCCAACAGACTGCCCTCCAGTATAGCCAGCTGAGAAAAGGTGGCAAGGCTGATGGAACCCGCTTACAACGAAATGTTTCTCTTCAGCAGAGGAGATTTTGCTACCACACGTCAGGAGCTCCTCTCCCTCAGAGTGCTGTTCCTTTGAAGACTAGGAAAAGCCACCACGTTCCCCAGCTTAGGAGAGGCTCTTTTCCTAGTTGGTTTCATCCGTGAGAGCCAGAAGGGCT